>NC_016088.4:10878100-11178100 GCF_000004515.6 Glycine max | reverse complement strand
CTCCTAAAGCGGTGACTGTCATACTCCGGAGCGGAACTAGTTCCTTCGGCCGCCTTGTCCTTCCTGGACCTCTTTGAGGCAAGCTTCCTCGGGGCCATTTCCTGCGAAGGCAAACATTTGGAAAGTTAGTTTTTACCAAGAAATGCTACCCTTAAAACAAAAATGGCATACAACCCCCTCCAATAAATACAAACATCAATGTAAATTTAGAGCAAGCTTATGCGCATACTTCTTTACGAACGTTCACTTGCACAAGACATTCTTATAACTAAGAAAAATGCACCCATATACAATCAAGGCACCTTCGTTACCTTAGATTATTTACATGTACTTCCAAGGTGTATTTGTTACCTACATCACACACATTTCCTTTGCTAAATTCACATACATGCATACTCTAAGCACTTTGGCTATCAAAAATTGCATACGTGCACATCTTGGTATTTCTAATACCTATACATACACAAACTTCATGATGAATCTTGACTATCTACACAATAAGGTGCTACATTTCATGCTTTTTTCAAGTTTTTTTTTTTTTTTTTTACTACCTAAAGCCGCATGCAAATTCAAGTATATTTTCTTTTGCTCACTAAAATTGTATTCAAAATAAAAGGTATTTTTGTAATGTATTTTCTTTACATAACATGCAACATATTTATAGATTTTTGTGAGACATTTTGACTACCAAAAATTATATGTACATACATCCAAGTATTTTGCTACCATACCCAAAGTGTAAATTGCCAAAGGTATTTTGCTACCTATTCTAAACCTACACATTTATGATGAGCAAAATTCCTAACCATCTAGGCATAGGGAAAATATTGTAGCGTGGCCCATAGCTGATTGCTGGCCAAAAAGGGTAACTTTACCCAACATGCACCTCCTCTTGTGTTCTTTTGCATAAAAACTTTGGTTCCTAGGCCTAGGATATATGTGAGGCAATTATTCTAGCCTTTTTCGGGAATGAATACATGTCCCAAAAAAATAGAAAATATGTACAAGCCAAAATGCCCCATGGGTTGTTTCCTTACAAAAGTCACGCGCTAATGCCATTGAGGCATTTCACCGAACACTTGGTGGGCGCGCGTTTAGGCATCAATAGCAAGAGAACGGGGACAATGTGGCATGTCTCATTGTTTCAAAATGCATTATAGGCCTAGGGCCATCCCATACAAACCCCCAATTCAACCTAATCAAGCTAGAAAACAAACCAAAATTGCCCCACATATTTAAGCACATTCCCACAATTTAGAGCACCAAAAGGATATCAAAATACACCAATGAAAAGCTAGAAAGCTTAGGGATGGAACACTTACTTGTTGGTGATGAACAAAAGCGCAAAACGGAATCAAAAAATGCGAAAAATGATGACCCTAGGGCTGCAAACTCGTCAATCCCGTGGGTATGGCTTTTGAAAGGGGGGAAAAGAAGTTTTTGAATGCAAAAACGTCCCCCCTTTCGTCATTCTTATAATTTGGTGCAGGGGTGGCTCGCCCAGGCGAGCTAACCTGCATTTTTTTTTTGAGAGGAACATTAACCATGTCCCCTCCTTCCTTATGGTTTAGCGTCTTGCTTAACTTGAACTTACTTAAGTTAGAGTTAGGCATTGATTACTTATTTTTAAAACAAACAAAAAGTAAAAGAAAACTGCGAATACAAAGGATACGGGGCTGCCTTGCAGCGACGTTCTTCGCTTGCTTAGCGTGGAGAAAGGGGCGACGATCAGTCGGTCGTGACCCCATCCCCACTTGCATCCGTTCCTGTGTACCTGCAAGTAAGAAACAACCTGGTGTGGCCAATCTTGACCGCATCGCTGTCTTACCTTGATTGGTTTCTGCTGTTCATGTTTTGTCTCTACCCCAGAAGGTAGCTCAAGATGATCCTGCCCCTGTTTTACCACAACAATATGCATGCGTATGCGTATGCATGAATGTTTTCAAAGGCAGTAAATTTAGTGAAAGTTGGTTTAGGTCCAATTTTAATTAAGCGCTTGGGGCATCCCATGAACTGAGCGGAAGGGCTCAGGTGATCACAAATCAACGCAAGGTTTGACCAACGTGAGGACTAAAGCCTCGAATCCACGTTCATTTCTTTGAAAGATTGTAACGAGAGATACAGTAGATAGGAAATCCCCGGGGGGAATCCAGAAAACGCATAAAGATAAAGAACATGCAGCGTCATCCTTAATTGCCCCAGATTCTAAGCATAATATCGCTTGACGACATCAGAATTCACGGGTGAAGGTAACTCTTCACCATCCATGTTGGTAAGCACCAGGGCTCCTCCGGAGAAAGCCTTCTTCACAACAAAAGACCCTTCGTAGTTCGGGGCCCATTTCCCTCGATTGTCCTTGACAGCATGGGACATTTTCTTTAGCACAAGGTCTCCCTCATGGAACTTGCGCAAACATACTTTCTTGTCGAATGCACTCTTCATTCTTTGCTGGTACAAACGCCCATGACTCATGGCTGTTAAGCGCTTACCCTCAATGAGGTTGAGCTGGTCATAGCGCGTTTGAGCCCACTCTGATTCCTTTAATCCGGATTCTGCCAAGATCCTTAATGACGGGAATTCTACCTCAAACGGTAACACAACCTCCATCCCATATACCAATGAGAACGGTGTTGCCCCAGTTGACGTTCGTACTGAAGTTTGGTAACCGTGTAATGCGAATGGGAGCATTTCGTGCCAATCCTTGTATGACACGGTCATCTTTTGGATAATCTTTTTGATATTCTTATTGGCCGCTTCCACGGCTCCATTCATCTTTGGCCGGTAGGGTGTGGAATTGTGATGCTGGATTTTAAACTCCTCGCACATTTCCCCCATCATCTTGTTATTCAGGTTGGTGCCGTTGTCCGTGATAATCTTCCTTGGCAAACCATATCGGCAGATGATCTCTTTCTTAATGAACCTGACTACCACACCCCTCGTGACGTTGGTATAGGAAGCTGCCTCGACCCACTTGGTAAAATAATCTATCGCTACGAGGATGAAGCGATGACCATTCGAGGCCTTGGGCTCAATGGCCCCGATGACATCTATTCCCCACATGGAGAAAGGCCAAGGGGCGGACATGACATTCAAAGGATGTGGTGGGGCATTGACATTATCTGCGAATGCTTGACATTTGTGGCATTTCCTCACATGGACACAACAATCACTTTCCATGGTAAGCCAGTAATAACCTGCTCTTAGGATCTTCCTGGCCATAGCATGCCCGTTGGCGTGCGTTCCAAACGAGCCCTCATGGACTTCCTCGATCATGTGATTTGCCTCCCTGGCATCCACACATCGCAGGAGTGTCATGTCGTGATTTCTCTTATACAGTATGCTTCCGCTCATGAAGAAACCGGCTGCCAACCTTCTCAATGTCCTCTTATCATTGTCGGCAATCTCTGGCGGGTATTCTTTGCTTACGACATATCGCTTGATGTCGAAATACCAAGGCTTTCCGTCCCGTTCCTCTTCTACTTGGCAACAATGCGCGGGTTTGCCACGACACCAAAATTCAATGTAGGGTAGATCCCCGTGCGGTGTTAGCTGGAACATAGACGCCAACGTAGCAAGTGCATCCGCCATTTGATTTTCCTCGCGGGGAACATGATGGAAGGAGATCTCATCGAAGGTCTTAGCCAATTCCTTGATATAGGCTTTGTAGGGTATCAGCTTGGGATCTCTAGTTTCCCATTCCCCTCTCAGCTGATGGATTACCAACGCTGAGTCGCCGTACACCTTGAGTAGTTTGACATTGGAGTCAATTGCTGCTTGGACGGCTAGGGCACATGCTTCATATTCGGCCATGTTGTTGGTGCAGTCGAATCCTAGCCTGGCTGTGAAAGGTACACATTGATTGTCCGGAGAGACCAACACTGCCCCAACGCCATGACCTAGAATGTTTGACGCTTCGTCAAACCATACGGTCCATTTGTCCCGTTCTTCGTCCAATTTTTCCTCAAACAAGGCCATGATGTCCTCATCCGGGAATTCAGGATGCATGGGCTGGTAGTCGTTAAGAGGCTGTTGAGCCAAATAATCTGCTAAGGCGCTTCCTTTTATCGCCTTTTGGGTGACGTAGACTATATCAAACTCGGATAGCAGGACTTGCCACCGGGCGATTCGTCCCGTGAGAGCTGGCTTTTCAAAGATGTACTTAACCGGGTCCATTTTGGATATCAACCAGGTAGTATGGCTCAGCATGTACTGCCTTAGGCGATGGGATGCCCATACTAAAGCACAACACGTTCTTTCGAGCAAGGAGTAATTCATCTCACAGGTCGTGAACTTCTTACTTAGGTAGTAAACAGCGCGCTCTTTCTTCCCGGATTCGTCATGTTGCCCCAGCATACACCCCATTGACTCGTCCAAGATTGTCATGTACAAAATGAGAGGCCTTCCAGGTACTGGTGGCATAAGCACGGGAGGATTCATAAGGCACTTTTTGATCCTTCCAAAAGCTTCTTGGCAATCCTCATTCCAGCGATCAGTTTGGTTTTTGCGTAAGAGTTTGAACAACGGCTCACAAATGGCGGTGAGCTGCGATATGAATCTGGCAATATAATTCAAGCGTCCCAAGAAACCTCGGACTTGCCTCTCTGTACGGGGTTCTGGCATCTCAAGGATAGCCTTCACTTTTTCGGGGTCTACCTCTATCCCTTTCTGACTCACAATGAAACCAAGCAATTTCCCTGATTTGACCCCAAAGGTACACTTAGCGGGGTTCAACCTTAATTGATATTTCTTAAGCCTTTCGAACAACTTCCGCAGGTTGACAAGGTGTTCTTCCTCGGATTTAGATTTAGCAATTATGTCGTCCACGTAGACCTCGATCTCTTGATGCATCATATCATGGAACAAAGCTACCATGGCCCGTTGATAAGTTGCCCCGGCATTCTTGAGTCCAAAGGACATCACCTTGTAACAGAACGTCCCCCACAGGGTGACGAAAGTAGTCTTTTCCATATCCTCGGGCGCCATCTTTATCTGATTGTAACCAGAGAAACCGTCCATGAAGGAAAATAAAGCGAAATTGACCGTGTTATCTACGAGGATATCGATGTGTGGTAAAGGAAAATTGTCCTTGGGACTGGCCCGATTCAGGTCTCGATAATCCACACACATTCGTACTTTCCCATCTTTCTTAGGAACCGGTACGATGTTGGCAACCCATTCTGGATACCGAGCGACGGCCAGAAATCCAGCGTCAAATTGCTTCTTCACTTCTTCTTTTATCTTCAAGGATGTTTCGGGCTTCATCCTTCTCAGTTTCTGTTTTACCGGGGAACACTCGGGATTTATAGGTAATCGGTGCTGTACAATGTCAGAACTCAAACCGGGCATATCTTGGTATGACCAAGCAAAGATGTCTTGGTAGTCTTTTAGCAGGATTATTAATTCTTCACGGATAGGTGCGGTAATACCTGTACCTATCTTTACTTCCCTTTTTCCACTGCCAATTCCTAAGTCTACCAGCTCTGTTTCTTCTTGAGGAGGCCCCATTTCTTGGTCCTCATGGGCGACCATCCTTTCTAATTCTGGGGGAAGTCCCACATCCTCGTTTCCTTCATCTTCCGTTTGATTCATTTCTTGCTCGAAGTCGATAGGCGGGTCCCAGGTATTAGTACCTTCGGGGGACTCGTCATCGGATCTGCCGTTTCAGAAAAAGAAGTAAACATGCAAATGAATGAGAATGGGTAGAGACGTAGGAACAGATGAAGAAAGATCCTTGTATTATAAAATCAACAACAAAAGACACAAAGCCTTAACAAAAGGAAAAACTCTAAAGCCTAGGCCCAACTATAGAGCTTTTAAAACCGTAAAGGTTTACATTATGCTCGTTGCGTAAATGCCGGGGCGTTCCTCCACTTGCCAATTTCCCAGCTGGAAATCAGGAGGGCATGGTCGTACCAAATCTAATGTACTCGGAACATCATCTTCGTATATCGCGACCACTTGACCTTTGTCTCCCAGACCCGCGCTTATAAAGCTTCTACTTATGTGGCAGGGCGGGCTTCCTTCACTTTCTTGTCTCCAACGCGAGCTTTGACCACTGTTCTTCCTTCCCGCGATGCTTCTTTTCATGTCCGCCTGAGTGGGCTTATAGCCTAAACCATACTTCCCACGATTTCCTTGGGCATTTATCAGGCTAGTTATGCCGCCGTTGTCTTTGCCTAAACCCATTCCGGGTTCATAACCGTTCCCCAACATAACTCGGGCCATCATTACTGCTGCATCGGACAGACAAGGCTGCCCAGAGAAGGAGTCCACGGAGGAAATGCTGACCACCTCAAAAGACTGGAAAGCGGTTTCTAACGATTCTTCTGCGGCTTCCACATAAGGCATAGAGGATGGGCAGCTTACCAAGATGTTTTCCTCGCCTGACACGATGACCAAGTGCCCCTCCACTACGAATTTCAACTTTTGGTGGAGTGTAGAGGGCACAACTCCCACTGAGTGGATCCACGGGCGCCCCAACAGACAGCTGTAAGGGGGGTTCATATCCATTATTTGGAAGGTGACTTGACAGGTGTGAGGGCCTATTTGTACTGGGAGATCGATCTCTCCCCTAACCTCTCGGCGAGTGCCGTCGAAGGCACGAACCACCATTGAACTCGGCTTTAAGTGGGAAGCATTGAATGGTAATTTCTCCAAAGTGCTCTTAGGCATCACGTTTAAACTGGAACCATTATCGATGAGCACCTTGGCTATGATATGGTCCATACACTTGACTGATACGTGTAAAGCCTTATTATGCCCTCTCCCCTCGGCAGGGATTTCTTCTTCGGCGAAGGCAAGATAGTTATTGGCAGTGATATTGTTGACCAGCCCTCCGAAGCCTTCTACCGAGATATCTTGGGCCCCATGGGCCTCGTTCAGAACTTTTACTAGCAGAGCCCGATGAGGCTCAGAGCTCATAAGTAACTCCAATAGCGAGACCCTGGCCGGGGTTTTGTTGAGCTGTTCGATAACCTTGAATTCGCTCTGCTGAATTATCCGGAGGAACTCGCTGGCTTCCTCTAGCGACACCTCCTTTTTACCATCCTTTTTCTCCGGGAGGCCCTTTGCCGGAATATCTTTATTCGAAGCGTGGGGTGCTTCGCCATCTTGTTCCTCCACCACTTTTCCTTTTCCCTTGACGTCCGCGGGTTGGACTGGTAGGTCTGGAGGCGCGAACACACGACCACTACGGGTCACACCACTCAGTCCCGTGATATTTGTTACTTTAGCTGACAACGAGCTGACGTCGGTGGCTTCTTCTTCCTTCTCCCTCGGAGGTGTATATCTCCATGGTACTGCGTGGCTACTTTGGTATGGGAAAGGAACAGGTTTGGCTACTAAGGGGTGTTCGGGCTTTTGCGAAGCTGCGCTTTTGGTGAAGTATATCACCAAGGGTTTGGGCTTCGCAACACTGCTCCCATCCGTGGACTGCATGCATATATGCTGCTCTTCTTTTCCTTCACTGCCGACTTCTAGTCGACCTTGATCTATCATCCGCTGTAACAACTCCTCTACTCCCAAACACGTCTCCATGTCATGCAGCTCGCCGGAATGTAGCAAACAGGAATCCTCCTTACACCCACTATGGGGAATCACACCTCCTTTTTGTAGGGCCTCAAAGATAAACCTCCTAGGGGTTGCCACATCCCTTAAAGGTTTAGACCTGTGTGGCCTATCGGACTCAACGGCATTAACCGCTCCCCCTCCATGATTGGCGAGCGGGTTGGTTCTCACATTGGGCCGATCCTCTTGGAAAGTCAGCCATCCAGCATCCATTAAATGTTGGACCTTGTATTTAAGGGCCAAGCATTTTTCAACGGAATGCCCCGGGACACCCCCATGGTGCTTGCAGGTTGCGTTAGGGTCATACCACTTTGGGAAAGGGGGTTCGAGGACCCTTCCGGGAGTTACCACGGCCAAATGATTGGCGATGAGGGATGGCAAAAGATCTTCGTACGTCATTGGGAGTGGGGTGAATTCTTGAAATGGCCTCGGAGGGAAGTTCCTTGTCGTGGTGGAATTACCGGCCGGGCGAGTCGTGTTCGGAGTTGGAACTTGGGGAGCTTCCCTCTAGGTGGGTGCCTTAGGCTGCGCGGGTGTTGAACTAGAGGCGTTCCCGGTATAAGCCGAGAAGCTCGGGTGATGTTGCGCGTACTGATGGGTACCATGAGGCGTTTGCTGGGGTTTGACCCACACGGGTGTTGAAGAGACGGCATAGGCATCTCCTTCCTTCCTTTTTGCCCCTGTTGCCCCGATTCTTTTGGCATTCGCATTTGTGGAGGAAACGTAATCAAACTTTCCTCTTTTCAATCCTACCTCGATTCTTTCCCCGGCAAATACTAGATCCACAAAGCTGGACGGCATGTAACCTACTAGCTTCTCATAGTAGAACACTGGCAGAGTGTTTACCATCATGGTGATCATCTCTCTCTCAACCATGGGAGGAGCTACTTGTGCCGCCAAATCCCTCCACCGCTGCGCATATTCTTTAAAGGTTTCACCCTCTTTCTTGAACATATTCTGCAGTTGAGTGTGGTCGGGAGCCATATCAGAATTGTACTGATATTGCCTTAGGAAGGCAGTAATCAGATCCTTCCAAGTACGGATACGGGAAGCTTCCAAATTAGTGTACCACACTACCGCGGCTCCGGCCAAGCTATCTTGAAAGAAGTGTATTAATAGCTTCTCATCCTTAGAGTGGGCGCCCATCTTATGGCAGTACATCTTGAGATGGTTTTTGGGACAAGTCGTCCCTTTATACTTGTCGAAGTCCGACACTTTGAACTTCGGGGGAATAACAACATCGGGTACTAAGCAAAGATCTGTCATGTCTGCGAACGGATAGTCCCCAAATCCTTCCACGGCCCTCAATCTTTCCTCAAGGAGATCGAGCTCCCTCCTTTCTTCAGTTGCTGGGGGCAGTCCTTCCGTGGACAAAACTATTGGTGGTGCCGCGATGTTGGGTTGAGGCAATCCATAAGGGTAAGCCGCTCGGTTGTATCCCAGGTGAGGGCTGCCATCGTGCCCCAGTGTGTCCCTTCCCCGTCCTACTATGTTTGAAGGAGGATGGTGCGCAGTTGCCAAGAGAGTCGGGTCTGCTTCGGCAGCCGTCCTACTAGCAACAATAAGTTTTCAAAGAGAAAAGCTCTAGATGAGGGTTCACTGTAATCAAGCAAGTCGGAGTCCTAGCATGATCACAGATTCACCTCCACTCCTTATGTTCCCACGAACCTGGGTATAGGGCCCTTTTTCACTCACAGTGTGTGCAAATAGTGTTGGTGTTTGTGTGCATCAAATGAATAAATATTTACCTCATGCATATATTTTAAAACGCACTAAAAGCAATAAAGAGCTTATACACACAAGAACATAATGAAGGGAAACTAACAAAGGGATAAGTCATGGTAAAACATTGCACAAAATTAAATGGCCTAACTCTCTAAAAACAGTCCCCAGTGGAGTCGCCAACTGTCGCAACCTACCCTTCGGCGGGAGGGCGACGCGTGACTCGCGGGATGCGTGTTCCACGAAAGGAATACGCGTGGAGTCGCCACCAACGTTTATTTGAGGAAAACGTCGGAAAAACCGGAAAAGACGCGATCTACGAACTTTTAAGTGAAAGGTTCGGGAGTTGTATTTACGCACGGGGAAGGTATTAGCACCCCACACGTCCGTCCCAAGGGACGGCAGCCTTTAATCGAATGTGCAAACATGACTTTGATTTTTATGTTCCCTTTTATGTCCTTATATCCTTTATACCCTTTTTATATTTTTTTCCTTTTTTGTGGTCGACAAGGGTGTTTCCCTTTGCTCCTACGTATTCCTCAATTTGCGATGAGGAAATCAGACCTACGTAGTTCTTTCTCATCAAGTGATTCTTTTTTACTTTAAGAGGTGATCATTTTAAGGCGTTGGACCTTAAAAATGATCCATTTTACTTAGTGAGAAATTGAAATGACAAACTTCAAAAGCCTATTTTTATGGACGAGCTTGACTAAGCGAGTTGATTTTAGCCTTAGTTTCACTTTAGTTATTAATCAATTCGATTAAGAATGAGAAATCCCAAAGAGAAAACGTCCGATTGATTTTCCGCTTTATTTTGCTAAAAGATGTTTTTTGATTATTATATTATTTTTTTACCTCTTTTTTTTTTTTATTTCCAACGTGGTTACGGCACGACCGAACGGTCGGAATTTATTTTAACCGAAGTTAACGGATAATACAATTCAAACGTTCGGTGGAAATTTATTTTATTTTTAAGTTAAGCGAGAAATGACTTAAGTAAAATGGCTTAAGCACGTCAAGAGGGGGTATAAAAAGTAAACAAAACGAGAATAAAAATGCACGAAACACAATGTGGACCACTACGGGTACATAGAATGAATCGAAAAGCTTGGTTCGAGGTACTTACCCGCTGAAGATCGAAGAACGATGAAGAACGAATGAAGAACGTCGAAGAACGGTTGAAACCTTTGCGAAATTCTTCACGGAAAACGTTACGGAAACGTTTCGGAAGCGCCTCGGCTTAGATTTTCTTCACGGAAACAATTTTTCCAAGCAAATTCGAAAGAGAGAGAAGTGCCTAAGGGGCTGAACCCTTTTCTTCTTCACTTCCTCCCCTATTTATAGCAAAATAGGGGAGGTGGTTGCCGCCCAGCTCGCCCAGGCGAGCCAGGTTGCTTCCTCCAGAAGCAACAGCCTTCTGGAGGAATATTCTGGAGGGCCCAAGGGGGCCTGGGTGCTATTTGCACCCCCATTTTTACTAAGTACACCTCCCTCTGCTTTTTTTTTGTGATTCTTTTTTCGTAAAGTTACGGAAACTTACGAATTTCGTAACGATACTTGTTTTCTTTCCGTAATGTTACGGAACCTTGCGGATTACATAATCATCCCTTTTTTGACTTACGGAATGTTACGGAATCTCACTTAATTATGCAACGATGCTTCCATTTGATTTCCGGTGTGTCACGGAAACTTACGGATTGTGCATCAATATTTTTTTGGTTTTCCGACATGTCCCGGAATTTCACAAATTGCCTAATGATGGGTGCCAAACACCTTACAAGGACCAAACAAAGGTCGCATGTCATCAAGCAAAGGTCCCCGGACGAAATTTGGGTATGACAACAATATAAGAAGTAAATTAGTTTAGGTTATACATTCTGCTTCCAAGTTTATTCTCACAAGTTGACCGCAATGGCTTTAAAAAAAAAAAATAGAGAAAAGGGTTTATATGAGGGATATATATTTCTTATATACACAACTTATAGTAAGAATAATGTGTAAAAATGGATGATAAGTGGGAATTCTAAATACTTGAAGAGAGAGAGAGAGAGATAGATTGCTTTCATGAAAATGTCCCAATAACAATTTAATTTGTCATCTATCTATATACACATAATAAAGACAAATCATACCAATAAATAAATAAATTTGAACAACCTACCTAATACACAATTAACATGAAATTTTACGAACGTGTGAACTTGCAATTCAACATGGGTAGTTTAACTTACAAAAAGTTATTTAATGATTTTTTTAGTACGTAATCCTTAAACCTAATTTTCCTAAAGGTGTATATTAAAAAAGTTATTATATATCCTTTATCACAATGGAATTACATAGCCCAAAAATAAAAGCTCTTCTTTCAGGTGTAAAATGAAGAAATTGATTATTTTTTCAAGGCAAAACTGAATATTATTGAAAACACCAACCGTAGCACTAGGAGTACCAACATTGGAGAATATAAAGATACACCACAACGTGCTAGCTGTTATCCACACCTCCTATTGGAGGATCCACGTAGGGTATAAATGCACCCCTTATATTTGCCACATATTCCTGAATTTTTCTGTCATTTGGAGTAATTGTCTGATATTTTTTTGGTATGCTTTTGAGTCCTGTTTCTGTTTATTTTAATTAAATTTGAATAAAAATTTGGTTTAATTAGGATTTTTCTAGGTTATACCTTTTTGGCTTAATTTTTGGTTTGTTTTATTATGTTTTGTAGGAACTTTGTTGAAGTTATGTTTGGCCTAAGCAATGGAGATATCCCTAGAATGATTGATTAAATGTGCCAAGGATTTTTTGGGTTGAAGTCTAGAGTTTTGGAGGTCTTGCGGAGGTAAAATAATTTTTTTGATAATTTTGAAAACTTTGCACACATGTGCAAGAGCCGGCACAACCATGCAAAGTTCAAATATGTTGATATGAAGTTGTGAAAATTGCACACCTGTGCAAAAATCCTGTATAAGACTTTGCACAAATGTGCATCGGACCTGTGAGAATAGACACTTTTTCAATTTTGTTTTCTCTTTGGCTTGAACCCTTATGGACCCATAGCTTTAAATAAAGATTTTTGCTTTAGTTAGGATTTCGAGGCTTGAATGTGGAAAAGAGAGAGATCTCAGATATTGTGCAATGTCTTTGGATGTATGAGTGTTTACGGGTACGGGTAATCCGCGAATCTGAACTGACTCAATTAGTATGATTTAGATTTTTTTAGAGTTTAGGTCAAACCTAACCTAACTCCTTCAAACCTGATCAATGTACGAGTCATTTAACGAGTTTTATTTTTTTAATCCAGCACAACCCAAAACATATAATTAAATTTATTATTATATATAAATTAATTATTAAATACAAAACACATTGATTTTTTTTATTAACATAGTTTATTAAATTAATAAATTAAACCACCCATGATTTTTTTTTCTTTTTTAAGTTATTTTTATCCCTGTCTTGATTTTGTTTATCTTTTCTCATGCTAATACAATATTTTATTTCTATCTAAAATAAAAATATTGTATTAGCATTGAAACCATTAATTCTATTAGTCAAATATTATCACAATTTGATTTCTTTTTTTGAGTGCATTTAGTCATCACATACTTATAAAGCTTTAGGCAAAAATAAATTATTGCTCTAAATTTTTTTACAAAATAAAAAATAATTTTCAAATATTCATATTTGATTAACTCAACCCAACCTAATCCATTTATGTTCGAATTGGTTTGGGTTAGATTTGTTAACAAAATTGTACAAATCCAACCCAACCTAATCCGCAAAATTTTGACCAGGTTGAGCAACAGGTTTGGCCAAACCTGACCCGTGAGTACTCCTATTTGGATGCTTAAGCGTTCATCTTTCATTATTTCTCCATCAAGTGTTTCTTCTCCCATGGTTATGAACAGCTAATTCTTCCTCGTTGGGATTGAATGTAATTAGACTACTCCATGTAATTGCATTTTGTTCTTATTCAATTAAAGATTGTTATTGTTCTTCTTTATGCTTAATGCTTGTTGTTAGCTTGTTCAACCGATTGCATGATTCTTTTATTCAATTGTAATTGGGTGTAGAAGCAAAGCTTCATGGTGAATCAAAGATGATTCAAAGGTGTTTTGATGATAACAAAAGATGATGACAAAGGTGACGACAAAAAGCTCAAAGGTCAATCAAAGAACAACTCAAGTGAATCAAGAACAATTCAAGAGTTCAAGATAAGAATCAAGAAGAATTCAAGACTCCAGAAGAAAGTTTAGAGTCAAGAATCAAGATTCAAGGTTCAAGATCTCAAGAATCAAGATCAAGATTCAAGACTCAAGATTCAAGAATCAAGAGAAGGCTTAATCAAGATAAGTATGAAAAGGTTTTTCTAAAAAATTGAATAGCACATGGTTTTTCTCAAAACATGTTTACCAAAGAGTTTTTACTCTCTGGTAATCGATTACCATATTGTTGTAATCGATTACCAGTAGCAAAATGGATTTGAAAAAGTTTTCAAATTCAATTTACAACGTTCCAATTAATTTCAAAAAGTTGTAATCGATTACAATGTTTTGGTAATCGATTACCAGTGTCTTTGAACGTTGAAATTCAAATTCAAATGTGAAGAGTCACATCCTTTCACATAAAAGCTTTGTGTAATCGATTACACTAATTTGGTAATCAATTACCAGTGACTGTTTCTGAATAAATCAAAAGATGTAACTCTTCAAAAGGTTTTTGACTTTTTCAAATTGGTTTTAAGTTTTTTTAAAAGTTATGACTCTTCTAAATGGTTGTCTTGACCAGACATAAAGAGTCTATAAAAGCAAGGCTTTGTTTTGCATTTCAATACACTTTTTTACACTTATTCAATCAATCCTTTACAAGCCTTGAATCTCTTTGAACTTCTTCTTCTTTGTACCAAAAGCTTTCTGAAGTTTTCTGGTTTTCTAAACCTTGAAAACTTGTGCTATTCATCCTATTCATTCTCTTCTCCCTTTGCCAAAAAGAATTCACCAAGGACTAACCGCCTGAATTCTTTGTGTGTCTCTCTTCTCCCTTTGCCAAAAAGAATTCGCCAAGGACTAACCGCCTGAATTCTTTGTGTGTGTCTCTTCTCCCTTTTCCAAAAGAACAAAGGACTAACCGCCTGAATTCTTTTGTGTCTCCCTTCTCCCTTGTCAAAGAATTCAAAACGACACAGTCTGAGAATTCTTTTGATTCTTCCCATTCCCTAATACAAAAGAGTTCAAAGGACTAACTGCCTGAGAATTCTTTTGTATCCCCATTCACAAAGTATTAAAGGTTTAACAGTCTGAGATCTTTGTCTTAACACATTGGAGGGTACATCCTTTGTGGTACAAGTGGAGGGTACATCTACTTGGGTTTGACTGAGAACAAGAAAGGGTCCATCTCTTATGGATCAGTTCTACTGGAGGGTACATCCACTAGGGTTTCAAAGAGAACAAGGGAGGGTACATCCCTTGTGGATCTTTGCTTGTAAAAGGATTTTTACAAGGTTGAAAGAAATCTCATGGACCGCAGGTCGCTTGGGGACTGGATGTAGGCACGGGTTGTTGTCGAACCAGTATAAAAACTCTTATGTGTTTGTTTCCTTCTTCCCTACTCTTTTACTTTCCGCTGTGCATTTAATTTCCGCTTTTACTTTCTGTTAAGTTTCTCTTCTACTCCTCATTCTCTTAACAATTTAGTAAAAGCCTTAGAAGAATAATTTTTTTTAATTAGTATAGGTTTAGGAATAATTAATTCAACCCCCCCTTCTTAATTATTCTAAGGCCACTCGATCCAACATTGGGAAATTCATCAACAAATTTTCTTACTTTTCTCTTTTACTTTTATGTCATTGTCTTTTTATTTTGGCTACTTAATCATTCAACACTCTTACACTATTACACATGTGACCTTTAGCAAATTTTTTTACCTAACACTTGGTAAAAATGTTGCTAAAAAACTTTTGACAACATTTAAAAAATGTCACCAAATATGAATAAATGTTATTAATATGTTTTTGCAACATTTTATCAAATGTTGTGTATAGTCTATGTTACTAAAATTATAACATTTGATAAAATATTGCAAACATATTAACAACATTTTTTCATATTTAGCAACGTTTTTTAAATGTTGCCAAAATCTTTTAATAATATTTTTATTGAGTGTTAAAAAAATATTGCTAAAGATCATATATACATACATACATACATATATATATATATATATATATATATATATATATATATATATATATATATATATATATATATATATATATAAGTGGTAATCTATTACATTTATTAATTATTATTCAATTATTGCATAAGTTCATATATATATGGATACATTATTAGAAAATATGCTTTCTACATCGGTTATTTATGACTTTCAACATCGGTTTTTGAAAAACCGATGTTAACGTAAAATTATCAACATCGGTTATATAAATAACCGATGTTGCTAATATGAATTACACCCAGAAAATGTATATTTATGTTGAAAGTTAACATCGGTTTTTACAAAAAACCGATGTTAACGAATGTGTTACTGTTGACAGTTAACATCGGTTTTCTGTAAAAAACTGATGTTAACCCACGTTAACATCAGTTTTTATAAAAAACCGATGTTAACAAATGTGTTATTATTGACAGTTAACATCGATTTTTTAAAAAACCAATGTTAACGAATGTGTTACTATTGACAGTTAACATCAGTTTTTTCAAAAAATCGATGTTAACGAATGTGTTATTATTGACATTTAACATCGGTTGTTATAAAAAACCGATGTTAACCAAGTTAACATCGGGTTTTTCAAAAAACCGATGTTAACGAATGTGTTACTATTGACAGTTAACATCGGTTTTTATAAAAAACCGATGTTAACCCACGTTAACATCGGTTTTTTACAGAAAACCAATGTTAACGAATGTGTTGCTATTGACAGTTAACATCGGTTATTTTTATAAAAAAACGATGTTAACCCACGTTAACATCGGTTTTTAACAGAAAACCAATGTTAACGAATGTGTTGCTATTGACAGTTAACATCGGTTATTTTTATAAAAAACCGATGTTGTTTTCAGGAATTTTTTTTAAATAATGTCTCTATTTTTACAAAAAAATCAAAATTTAACCTGTAAATTTAAAATCAGACCACACAGCACACAACATATATCATTTGTATTCAGTTTTCAAATAGATTTTAGCAAAAAACTAGCTATCAACAAAGGTTGTTCAATGTTAAGATGAAACTACAATTGTAAAAAATGTAATGTAAAGTACGCAAACTAATTAATTAAGCTAAAGTTACATAGTTGCCTAACATCCTATGTTTGATTTCTAACTTTTAGATAATACTGTGCCCACTGTATGCGAAGTGCCTTGAATCTCTCTGCTTTCAATGGTCTAACTTCATTAAAATACTGCATGATCAAATAAAAAAATAAATTAATGATGTAATAACAATTATAAAAAAACCAAATTTGTTTGTAATAAACAATTACCGTCTCCCAATTATTCCTGAAAGATCCTAAGATTATCGTGGACATCCAGTGCATCACGTAGTAGCCACATTCAGTGATTCCTTTTTGTCTATTACACTAAATACATAATGAAATTTGGATATTAATTAAACGTTAACTACAATTAGTGTACACACACATAAAATATATATAAGTAGAACTTTTATTTAAATCACGTACCTTAACAACAATCCACCTAGCAGCAGCCTTGGATTTCGGTTGTGGAGTATCATCAAGTCCTTTCAAAGCACTAGTGTTGAATATGAGGAACATTAAAATATTGATGTTGTTGAGTTATGCCAATGAAAATGTATTGAAAACAATACTGACCTGTTAATTATTCCCTTAAGGTAGTTGTCTGGCCTGTTATGTAAAGAACAAAACCAAACATTTGTACCTGTGATGATGAGCAGCACGGTCTAAAATGAAAGCAAGAATCAAAGAAATAACTGAATGAACACCTACATAAGACAATCTTGTGTATGATAAAAAAAAGAGAGTAAGATTAAGTATAACAAGCGCTCAGAAGATACGAGAACAATTTATTCTAAATTATATCAAAAAAATGTCTTACTTCTTTCTCTTTTCGGATATATATATATATATATATATATATATATATATATATATATATATACACACACACACAACTTCTATTACCTCTCACAAGATCACACGAGAGATGTGGGAGGTGGGGATTCAAACACGACTGCGCTGAGTTTTGTGTGTGTTCTCTAATTGGACAAATCAAATCTCATTACTCTCTGCTTATTTATTAGAAAGAAAAGAGAAGGCATATATCTGTGGAAAATTTTTACTCCTCCCATGCCTTTGTTTGTTTGTCTTAATTTATATATGGTTATTTTCAAATAAAAAAATCTTTAAAATTAATTAGCCTGCTTCCGGACGTTATTAGCCCAAAATTATTAGATAAATTTATTTCAACACGAGTTTGAGTCCAATATGTTTATTGGATGAATTAAATAAGCAGAGGTCAACTAATCCTAAACTTAAATACTGCTGCACTAATCCAATAAACTAATTAATTGTTTCCAATTAGCTCTAGAAAAGTGATTACAATTCGATATATACCTGGTAGTACGTTTCGATAATTTTCAGTGGCCCTTCAACTGAATTAGGGAGTACGTGCCCTCAAGTTGAATGTTAGAGAGTTGTTGATGTCTCTTAAGCAATCTTCAAGTTGAAAGTGAAGCAGAGCGACTGTCTACTAAGCAAATTAATTATTAATCATCAATGATATGGATAAACAAATTAAAAATAAGACAAATGTTAATCACTAACATTTTTTATTAAGAAATTAAATGGAATTTTTTTAAAATATATAAAATTATATTATTCATGATTTTTTTTTACATTCTCATATAATTTTTACAATAAATATTTTCTTCTCATTAATTAATGATGTAAAAATAGTTGTTAGCATAGAACAAGAAATAATTACTTATTTTGAACTGTAACTCACGACAATCAGAAACTCCAACCTAATAATAATGAGAAACGGGAGTTGTATTCCAAGTCTTTATTTTCTGCGTTACGTTTCCTGAACATGTTGAATACTAATAGTTAGCCAATTGGTGTAATAGCTATTATTGGATTATGTATGAAAAATAATCATTTTGAATAAAAACACATATGAACTGATTTTGGAGAGTTTGTTTGAATTGATTCGAGATCTTCTAGTATTTCATAATTCATTGATAATTATAAGAATACTATTTTTATTATTTTAAAAATTTGTGTATGAAATAATGTAAATAATTATATTACTTTTCTTATTTTTATATCAAAATTTGAAATATATATATATATATATATATAAGTAAGATAACATATTTATAGTTGTTGATACATAAAATTTCTTTTTAATAAATTAATATTTAATTTTTTGAAATGGTCAATTAAAGTAATAAATTAAATATTAAATAGAAAAAAAGATTTTCTTTCTAACCAATTAATATTTATTTTTTCACAAAGGTCAATTAATATTTAATTAATTCGACATTAACTTTTAGAAGGCGTTAGTATAAAAAAAAGCTTTTAAGAAACCGAAATTAAATGTGAATACATATGGAGAAACCGAAAAGATTTTCTCTCAATCTTTCTCTAATTTCCACCAACAACCCAACATACGGTATATGTTCATACTTTTCCTTTGCTAAATGAATAAAGTTAGTATTAAGGAATTAAAACAACAATGGCTTCATACCACATTCATCAGAAATGAGCATATAAATTCAACAATGTTTATTCGTCTTTGAAATCGTGAATAGAAGTCTCATTTTTCTAATTCCTCTTCTAGAACCATCTTTAAAATTTTGAGTATATTTTTTTTTTACTAATCTCTTTTTAAATTAATCCTTGAAAATATGAACATACTTCTCATTCTAATAGCTCTATCCCGAACACTCGCGTAAACTCCAACAACAACATCTTAACACTCACATTCCATGGAAGAGAATCAAAGTTTACAAGAAAACTAAAACATCCAAAAAAAGCCCTTTTACAGTTTCGAATAATGTATGACTGATTTTGAAGTTGCTAAACTAAATCCTCACAAGTAGCTAGTGTGTTCAACTATTTTTTATACTCTATTTGAATTTTAAAAAATTATTATATTTTTTATATTTGAGTAAATATAAAAAACTGGTAAAACAGTGATTAGTAATTTCCTACTAGTATCATTCTTTAAGCTGGGTTTGTTTTTAAGAAGAAAAAAAATAATACTGCAGAGAAATTTTATATTTTTTATACTTTATTTGAATTTTAAAAAATTATTATATTTTTTATATTTCAGTAAATATAAAAATCTGGTAAAACAGTGATTAAAAAATCGGTTTCAGAATTTCCTACTAGTAGTTGGTTAAATTCTTGTAAAGTCATTAGTAATTTTTTTATCTGAAAAAATTACTTTATTCCAAGAGTCTATCTTTATTTATTTTTTAATGATAAATTAAAAATTCTAAGGGGAAGGAATGATATTTCTGTTTCCAAATCCACCTCAATGTCTAGACCAAATTCTTTAATGAGCAATCACTTTATCCTTTTAAATTTTATAGTTTTTAATTTTTTATTACCATTTTTAGAAAAACTTATATAATTTTTTATTTGATATCAGTTTTGTAAAAAAAGTCACATACGTTAACTAAAAGATCCCACAAATCACTATTTTCTTTAAAGTAGAAAATCCTTTCTCAATTTACCTTTTAAGCTTCATTTTATGTTAGGCTGACATTGAATTGGTGCTCATAGAATATTAATTAAAAAATTTAAAAAAAATTATTATATAAATCACAAGAGATTATAAATACTTATCAGTATAATTTTTATTTAATTTTATTGAATACTACTACCAGTATAATTTTTATTTAATTTTATTATAAATACTTATCAATCAGTTGTTTTTAAGTGTATTTTCGGTTTAGCATCTCCTAATGTGAAATCCACGATTGCAGTGAAACTGTTAACTGATTTTATTTTTTTTTAATTTTTAACCAATTGACGTGGTATTTTATGTTCTTTAACATTTTTTTCTAAAATATGTATCTTTTTAACGGCATGTATTTAATATTATGCAAGAATCATATCTTAAATTAATTTTTAGAATTTTTTTATAAATAACAATGATTTTATATTTATTCTGAAATATGTCCATTGAAATAAATTATTTTATCGGTCAAAGAGATCTGACTAAACAATTATTTTTTTTTGTCTTTTCTTGGTTGAATAGTTATTATATATTTTTATGTTTAATTTTTACGAATAAAAAAAATTAATCAATCCGACCCTACACTTACTTGGATAGTAGTCACATACTACATTTGGACATTTGCAGTAGATCGATCTTTGACAAAAAAAAAGTTACGCAAGATTTTAATTTCTATAAAGAAACCATGTAATTTTTTTATATCATTCATTAGTTAAAATTTATTATTACTACAATTTTTAGGATAACTAACATGAAAAAAAAAATTGTACATAATAATTTATTATTAAATATTAGTGTAAAAAATTAAATTATTAACATACACTATTTACTCTTTTTTTTAGTAGCATCCACTATTTACTCTTAACACAATGGATTTGGTAATAACCAAAATATTAAATTTCACCTCCATTTGTATGTTGGTCATTTAAGTCTGATCAAATGACAAAAAATATTAAATTTCACCTCCATTTGCTTAATCAAATGACAAAAAATATGGCGAAGTCTGATCAAATTTTGTTGATTAAATAATAATAAAATTAAATTTACGAAATTCATTTTAAAAATTTAGTTTAATTTTTAAATGTTTACCTTTTGAATTTATAATTGTTTCTTAATTATTATATTTTTTTAATTAAAATATAATTAATAACGCAATATATGATTTTTTTAAAATATATAAAAATTAAAAAAAAGTTTATATTAACATCGGTTTTTTGGAAAACTGATGTTAACATCATTAGTTAACATCGGTTTTTGAAAAACCGATGTTAACTAAATGATGTTAATCGGTTTTCCACGAAAACCGGATTTAACGTGTATGCATTAACATCGGTTTTTTGGAAAACCGATGTTAACATATTACACGTTAACATCGGTTTTTGAAAAACCGATGTTAACGTGTATGCATTAGGCTTATTAACATCGGTTTTGTACAAAACCGATGTTAAGTTAAACGCGGTGGCATATTTGTAAATAAAGTATCATTCTTAACATCGGTTTTCCAAAAAACCGATGTTAACATCATTAGTTAACATCGGTTTTTTGGAAAACCGATGTTAAGAATGATACTTTATTTACAAATATGCCACCGCGTTTAACTTAACATCGGTTTTGTACAAAACCGATGTTAATAAGCCGATGTTAAAACTACTTTTTGTAATAGTGATAAGATACTTTACTTATCATTGTGTTACTTGAACTATTTGTTATTCTTACCAAAATCTCAACACCATGCACCCTCGAGTTTTAGAAAAATACTTGTATAATTTTCAAAACCTTCCCAAAAATAATCAAAGCAAAACAAAAGAGATTGCTTTTAATGTTGTATTAATGTATACAAACTTATACTTTGGTACCTTGATATATTATTAGATCATTAATATTAGTCAAGTGATACTTATATTATTATATATAAAAAGTTCATTTTTACATTATGGTTAAAAAATTGAATAAGTTGATGATAAGGCAGCTTGCTGGTGCATGTTTATAAGTACCACCTAGTGGAGAAAAAAATGGAGTAGTTACACATGACCTTGTGGAATCAATTAATTTATGTTACATGTATATTCTATCAACAGTTGATTTTCTAATTATCATTTAATGTTATCATTAAGTACATTTTACACTTAGAGGAGGTAAATATAATTTTTTTAAGACTTTTAAATCTTTCATGAGCAATATACTTATTTTTTTTTATTAGATTTTGCTAATTTGAATATGTAACTATTTTTTTTATGTTTTATGAAATTTCATTTCTTAAAAAATTAATATAAAGTGATAATATTTGTCCTATCTATTGTTATATAGTGCAATATCAAATATAAGGCAGTATTTATCATATTTTATTAAACTACACTAAACACTATATATAATGATAAAATTTGATCAAGACTTATACGATGGAGGCCTTTATATACATATAAGTTCTTTTCCATATTGGGCCCTTTTACTATTATATACGTAATGTCTTAGTGTTTGTAATTTGCTTTGCATGAGTCGCATAAACTTTAGTCTACACTGTCTGCGCAAGAGAAAGGAGAAGAAAGATGGATTGCAATTTTGTTGCGTTCAAAGGTGGAAGATCAATTGCTTGTTCAACTCAATTTCGCTGTCGGGTAGACCAGCTTCTCAATGCATGTCGACCATATAAAAAAGGAAGCAGGTTCAACCTATATAGCCTATATAGAACGTTATTGATGTCACCATTGACAGTGCAAGTCTGATTTTTCCTCATTTGAGGTAATGTATATCTTGTAATGTCAGCTAAACAACTGATTTGCTTGCTTTCTTAGGTTTCTACCCGTTACATCTAAACTAGGACTTTGCATGCTTCTCTATGCCACGTATTACGTATATATATGAATTTGCTCTTTTCCATTTTTACAGACAGAAAAACAATGCTTACCATGATATGTGAAAATGAAATGTTCTATATCCTATTTTCTATCTCCTTAATTCATGCTTTAATCAAGTATTAACAACTTAAACAAACCAAAAAAGAAAAAAAAATATCTTCCAATATAATACTTGTTTAAATTTTATTATTCATGTGAGGTCCATTAATTCGTTCATATACTATAAATTTAAGTTATAATATATTCATATTCTCAAATATAGTCATATATTTTGAGAAAATGAGCTCCGCTAAGGTTCCCTCCCCTAGGACTCCTTTGCCCCATGATGGACCCCTTGCTATCGTTTGCCCCTAGGCATTCCTTGGCCTTCCATCTTCGTTCGCTTTCCCGTCAAATCCAAAACCAAACGAGGCGGCATCCTTGAACGATCGATCCTTTGCAAAAGTTCTCTCAAGTTCCTACAATTTCCTTGTAAGCCAACTCGCAAAGCCCTGCCACAAAAGGGATTCTATCTCCATCAAAATCTCAGAATCATAATACAAAGCAAGCCTCCTTGACAACAAGAACAACCTCCACAATAGGCTAATCTTGTCGAAAGGGACCTCTCCTCTCGAGGTAACCAAAATCAGAGACAAGCTCTCTAAGCTATGGAAACCAATCAGACCATGGAAAGTCACTTCTTTAGGGCAAGACTTTTTCGAAATCAATTTTGCATCTGTTGAAGATACGTGAAGTGTTTGGAAAGAAGGGTTTTGAACCTTTAACTAGACTTGTTGAAAGGGACAATTTTGCTTTTTCCATTTCTATTGAACATGAAAAGCTCCCTTTGTTTTGCAGCAATTGTCAAACATTATCGGTTTTGCAGTAGAGTGGATGAAGTCCTTCTTGTGGTCAATAACATCCAGTTAGAAATGAACAACAATTTCTTAGATGATCTTATGGAGAAAGGGAACGAAGCTCAGGATGTTCTTGAGCATGCTCTAACTGATCAAGAAGCCTTTTGGAGAGAAAAAGCCAGTGTTGCTTGGCATCTTCAGGGAGATTGCCACACCAAATTTTTTCACCTAGCCACCAAGATAAAAAGGGCAAAAAATACGATTTCCTTGTTCTGTATAATGCAACTACATTGAATCTCACATCCTATCCTATTTTAAATCTCTTTTTACTTTTCCTAACAACATTCTAGATAATAATCTTATTGACTTTGTAATTCCCTCTATTGTCACTCAGGATAAAAACCTTATGTTGACTAATTTACCTTCTCTAGAAGAAGTTCAACATGTAGTTTCTCTATGATTAATGGAGCTCCTAGCCCTGATGGCTTTAGTGGCCACTTCTTTAAAAAATATTGTGACATAGCAAAAGCTGATGTTCTCCAAGCCACCACTCAATTTTTTCAATAGGGCTAGTTGCTTTTGAACCTTAACTCTAATATTGTGGTCTTGATTCCAAAGACTCATCATGTTGGCTGTATTGGGCAATTTCGGGCCATAGTGCTAGCTAACTATGAATTCAAAATAATCACTGAAATTTTGGCTGATACGTTAGCCAAGGTAGCTCCCCTTATTGTTTCTCAATAGCAAAAAGGTTTCATCAAAGGATGTCAAATCCAAGATTGTCTTTGCATCACATAAGAAGCGATCAACATGCTTGACAAGAAAGCTTATGGTGGTAATAGCTCTAAATGTTGACATTGTTAAGGCTTTTGATATGATTTATTGAGGATTTTTTTCTTAAAGTGTTGAGGAGATTTGGCTATAATGCTACTTTCTATTTATGGATTGAAACTATTCTAATCTCGGCTAGGTCCTCAATCTTTGTTAATGGGAAGTCAGTTGGTTTTTTCCCTTGCACAAGAGGAGTTAGACAGGGGACCACCATCTTTCCTTTTTGCTATTCTATATTGCAGAGGATTTTGGAAGCAAAGCTTCATGATGAATCAAAAATGATTCAAAGGTGTTTTGATGATAACAATGATGACAACAAAAGATGATGACAAAGGTGATGAACAAAAAGCTCAAAAGATCAAAGAACAACTCAAGTGAATCAAAGAACATCTCAAGTGAATCAAGAACAAGTCAAGAGTTCAAGAATCAAGAAGAATTCAAGACTCAAGAAGAAAGCCTACAATCAAGAATCAAGATTCAAGATTCAAGATTCAAGATCTCAAGAATCAAGATCAAGATTCAAGACTCAATCAAGATAAGTATTAAAAAGTTTTTCAAAACTTTGAATAGCACATGAGTTTTTGACAAAACCTTTACCAAAGAGTTTTTACTCTCTGGTAATCGATTACCATATTGTTGTAATCGATTACCAGTAGCAAAATGAGTTTGAAAAAGTTTTCAAACTGAATTTACAACGTTCCAAATATTTTCAAAAGGTTGTAATCGATTACAATGTTTTGGTAATCGATTACCAGTATCCTTGAACGTTGAAATTCAAATTTAAATGTGAAGAGTCACATTGTTTCACTCAAAAGCTTTGAGTAATTGATTACACTTATTTGGTAATCGATTACTAGTGTTTGTTTCTGAAAAATCTAAAGATGTAACTCTTCAAAAAGGTTTTGACTTTTACAAATGGGTTTTAAGTTTTTCTAAAAGTTATAACTCTTATGAATGACCTTCTTGACCAGACATGAAGAGTCTATAAAAGCAAGGCTTTGTTTTGCCTTTTAAATCAATATTTTCGAACAACAATCTTGAATACTTTTCCAATCATTTCATTACAATACTTTACAAGCCTTGAATCTCTTTGAACTTCTTCTTCTTCTTTGTACCAAAAGCTTTCTGAAGTTTTCTGGTTTTCTAAACCTTGAAAACTTGTGCTATTCATCCTTTTCATTCTCTTCTCCCTTTGCCAAAAAGAATTCGCCAAGGACTAACCGCCTGAATTCTTTTTGTGTCTCTCTTCTCCCTTTTCCAAAAGAACAAAGGACTAACCGCCTGAATTCTTTTGTGTCTCCCTTCTCCCTTGTCAAAGAATTCAAAACGACACAGTTTGAGAATTCTTTTAATTCTTCCGATTCCCTAATACAAAAGCGTTCAAAGGTTTAACCGCCTGAGAATTCTTTTGTATCCCCATTCACAAAGTATCAAAGGTTTAACAACCTGAGATCTTTGTCTTAACACATTGGAGGGTACATCCTTTGTGGTACAAGTAGAGGGTACATCTACTTGGGTTTAACTGAGAACAAGAGAGGGTACATCTCTTGTGGATCAGTTCTAGTGGAGGATACATCCACTAGGGTTTCAAAGAGAACAAGGGAGGGTACATCCCTTGTGGATCTTTGCTTGTAAAAGGATTTTTACAAGGTTGAAAGAAATCTCAAGGACCGCAGGTCGCTTGGGGACTGGAGGTAGGCACGGGTTGTTGCCGAACCAATATAAAAACTCTTGTGTGTTTGTTTCCTTCTTCCCTACTTTTCTACTTTCCGCTGTACATTTAATTTTCGCTTTTACTTTCTGTTAAGTTTCTCTTCTACTCCATATTCTCTTAACAACAAAAGTAAAAGCCTTAAAAGAGTAATTTTCTAATTGGTAAAGTTTTAGGAATAATTAATTCAACCCCCCCTTCTTAATTATTCTGAGGCCACTCGATCCAACAAGGATGTTCTCTCAATGCTGGTTGTGGAAGGAGATTTGAACCATATGACCAGCTCTTGCAATTATTTTTTTTCCTTCCTACTCTCTCTATGAAAATGACATAATGATTTTTTGTTGGGGTATGTCTAAGAATGTGCAAAGCCTCCAAAACCTTTTTTCTCTTTATGAGAAGGCATCAGCTCAAGTGGTTAGAAAAGATAAATCTATAGTTTACACAAGCTTTATCTATTCTCAATGCATTAAAAGGATTATCATCTTTCTTGGGTTCACACAATCTACCTCAAATGACATTAATTTTAATTACTTGTGCATTCCTATGTTTAAAAGGAAACCAAGGAGGAGGCATCTTCAACACATTGCGGATAAAATCAAATGTATGCTAGATACTTGGAAAGGATCCATTCTCTCCATCATGGGAAGAGTTCTGTTGGTGAACTTAATTATCCATAGTATGCTACTTTACAACTTCATGATCTATTTTTGGTTGATTTCTCTCCTTAAGGATATTGACAAATGGACCCATAATTTTATTTGGTTTGGTGACATTATGAACAAAAAATTGGTAACTACTGCTTAGCACAAAGTGTGTTCCTCTAAATCAACTGGCGGGCTGGATATTTGTTTCATTAAAAGCATTAACAAAGCTGCTATGTTGAATTAGCCTTTGTTTTTGTCTCCTACAGAGGAGAATGGAAAAGTGTGCTGAGAGCTAGATGTTTTGCTAGTAGCTCTTCCAAAACCCATTATATGTCATCTTGAATGTGGCTTGGTATTAAAAGTGTTTCATCTGAAGTTTAGCTCAACATTTCTTGGATATTGGGTGATAGGTCCTCCATCAACTTTTGGTGAGATAAATGGCTCGCATATCTCATCATTGAAGTTGTAATTTCCCCCCCTCTTCTTTCAACTCGTATGGAAGCCATAGTTAATCTTTTTATCCATAATAATTCCTGGCTCATTCCTGATTTGATTAAGGGCATGTTTTGGGAGTTAGATAGGGAAATTGAAGCTATGGTCATCCCACTTTATCCTTTGAAAGATAGACTTGTTTGGAACAACTCAAACAATGACCAATTATCTTAGATGCCTATTGTCATATTCAGCAATCTACTGGCCCTCAATCTAGTTTCAAGGACCTCTGGCACTCTCAAATCCTGCCATCAACTTTTTTCTTGCTCTGATGGATCATGCATGGCAAGCTTTGGGAGAGATGTTGTCACATTGTTCCTTTACGAGGGTGATTATGAATCTTGCAAGAATTTAATTTTTCAATGTCCTTTTTTTGTTAAAATTTGGAAAGGGATCCAATCTTTATTTAATAGTGTGATCAACCTTAGCTCTATCAATGAGCTTCTCTCCTCCATTACTATTGGTTGGTCCAAACATATGCAAAACATTGCTTTGGCAGCAACTACTTTTTCTGTTTGGGCCATATGGCATTGCGGAAACAACAAGCACTTCAATAACAAAACCATCTCCTTCCACTCAGCTATTGCATTGATAATTGGGAAAACTAGAATTATAGGCAATGCTTCTTCAGCTTGTATGAACTCTTCTATCCAAGAGTTTGTCATCAAGAAGCAATTTGGTATTTTGAATCATCCTAGAAGAGCATATCATGTTTATACAGTCATATGGAACCCCCCTTTGCAGGGTAGGTTAAGTGCAACACTGATGATTTTGCGAAGAGCTCTCCTGGCTTGGCCGATTGTGGCTGCATCTTCAGGGATCACTCAACTAATTCTCTTGTTTTTTTTCCTCAAAATTTGGGTGCAAACAATTCCTTTTTTTGTAGAGCTTATGAGTGCCATCTTAGCTATTAAGATAGCTTTTAACATAGGTTGGTTGAACCTTTGGCTGGAATGTGATTCAACTCTGCCAGTTCAATCCTACAACAATCCTGACTTAGTTCCTTGGTTTCTGAAAATTGATGGTGTAAATGCAAATATCACAAAAATGGGGGTTGGATTATGATTTTCACTAAATTTAAATCCTTTTCATAATCAACAAAGTTATTGTCTGATGAAGTAAAACTTAAGAAAATAGTATAAGACTTTTGCAAAGTGAATCAAATGATACTTTCAAATCTATCTAAGACAAATAGAGTTTGTCAAATGCAAAGATCAAATTCAAACCCTTGGTCAATTCTAATAGCAGAAGAGAAAATAATAAGAATAAGACGTAGGAAATTTATATTCATTCGTCTCAATCACCAAGACTACGTTCTGTCCATGGCAAACCACTAAGTTCCACCAACTTCAACAAGTTACAAGTATTTATCACTATCACTTCTAGATCCTTAGCCTAAGTTTTACTCCAAGCTTGTTACAACCAATATTCTTTAATCTACCAAGTCATTGTTGTCTGTAACACAAAATAAAAGATTTGTTGGTTGATTGCACAATGACTAGCACTTTATTGTCTTACAGACAAATAAGCAATTTTAGCACTTAGTCCTTTCCCTCAAGATGAACAAATGTTTTGAGAGTTTTTCTAAACTTTACAAGAATTTACACAGAGAGCTTTTTACCAAAAGAATTTGTATAATGAGCACTTTAGTTCTCTTTCATGTCTTCAAAGCTTTTGGTGTTTATAGGTCTCCTTCAATTAAGTATTTGTTGTCTCTAAACAAACATATTTACTCTCTTAAGCTTGCGTATGAAAAAAATGGATGTTGGTGCATTAAATGCACATACTTCTTCATGTTGAGAAACCATTCTTCATTGTTGGCGTGTTGAACACTTCAATAGGAAACCACTTCCTTTTATTTTAGAGCAGGTCTGTGTAGCCCAACTCTTCTTTTGATGGTAATTAAGAAATTTCAAAAGTTAGCTTCATTTAATCTTGATAGAATTCGACAGATCCTTAGAGAATGTCTCTATAGAATAGATCTCTGACACCCAGAATAATAAAAAGTCTTAAATTCCATCTTTAATGTCATATTAGATCATGGTTCTATTTGGCTATTGTGTGAAACATCAGGCACAAACTTCACAAAATATGTTCTGATAGTGCATAAGACGCAACATATTTATTTACATCAAATCAAAATAAATAAATGTCCTGATTCATCTTAAGACATAAATATCTTTTAACGTAACAATCTCCCCCTTTTTGATGAGTAAAAAAAACACAAAATTAAAAGATGAAGGCAGACTTATAAGATATCACATCAAAACATTAGTCAGTCTTATCAAATGCAAAAGATATATATTAAAAACAGATCATAATGCATCATAATACTTTGAGATAAAGTCTAACCAAATAACAAAAAACATCTCATTTTATTCGTATACAGATTTTCACATGAAGAAGATCTATTTAAAGTACAAAATAAAATGTTTCAGGGCAAAAATAACCATAAAAACTTGCCTTGAACTAATGCTTTCTTCAGACTTTGTCACTCCCCATCATATGATGTCGAGCTTCAACTTTTACTTTTTCTCCCCCTTTTGTTTGCAAACTTTTTCATCAAGCTTCATGAGAAACTCATCACCAGGGTCATTAGAATTAGATGAAAGATGAGTAGGGCTACTAAGTGGCCATAGAGCACGAGGAGGTTTTTAACCAGTAATTTTCTTATGAAAGTAATCTATATTCATGAACTATTTGCGACTCTAATTCTCAGCATAAGCACGGTCTTGTATGGTTTGAGCAAGTACTTCTTTGGTTCTAGCTAGTTCATCTTCAAGCAAACAGACATAGGCATGAGAGGTTGGAAGATCATATACTCGGATAACCATGGAATTAGAGGAAGCTTCAACATCAAATACATCTTCAATGAAAGGATCCACATGGTGTGTGAAGAAGAATCTAGAGAAGGTCAAGAACACCACAAATAAGAAAGTGAGATTAGACACAACATAGAGCTCCCTTGTCCATGTATAGACCATGTTTAAAGGAGATTTTTGGGTGAATCAAGTATAGTTCAGGGTTTGATAGTAATAGTGTCAAACCAGAAAAAGGGTGATGTAAATAGTCATTTTTACTTGATTTGGGCTATGCCCGAAAGGCGTGGGATGTGCATGTAAATGGGGGTGTCACTAGTGGTATTTATTTTATTTACAGTTTTTGAAAAAAATGGGCCAGGCCCAAAATGAAAGAAAAAATGTATATGAGAAAAAAATGGTGTTAATAGAATTTTTTTTTGTTGTTTTTTGCTTTTTATTATATAAAAAAATGGACAACAAATATTTAGAAAAAAAAAAATTCTAAGAATCTCACCAACAACCAAGGGTTCACCGATAAGTTGAAATGAATCAAGCAGGAGACCAAAAGAAAGGTGTTAATGTCTCAAGAGAGGTCTGCTTTAGAGGAGTGATTTCTCGAGGCATCAACTCTCAAGAGTAACTAAAGTAGGGACTTAAGATAGGTTTAATATTGTTATGTTCTTTTTCTTGTGTGTATTCCTAACATGTTTTCACTTCCTGGTGTGCATAGGGAGTGATGGCTAGACAGAATAATCGTGCGATAGCTGATGCTCTCCAAGCCTTAGTTTAGGCTATGGGGAATCAAAATAGGGGAGAAGCTGTTAGAGTTGTTGAGTATCAAGGGTTCAATTTTTTCTAAGGAAACAATCCACTTGCTTAAAATGGAGGACACAACCCTGATGGTGCTTAGAACTGGATAAGAGAGATTGATAAAATCTTCCGAGTGATGGCATGTTTGGAGGAGCAGAAGGTTGCTTTGGTACATATACTCTGGTGGAAGAAGCTGAGTATTGGTGGGAGAACACTTACCAATGACCTGGGAAATCTTCAAGAGGGTATTTCTAGAGAAATACTTTCCTAAGGATGTTAGGAACAAGAAGGAGATGAAGTTCCTAAAGCTCAAGCAGAGGAACATAGCTGTGGTTGAATATGTAGCCAAGTTTAAGGAACTGGGGAGGTACTTTCCTCACTATCAAGGAAGATATGGTGAAAGTTCAAAATGTGTGAAGTTTTTGAACGACTTGCGGCCTGAGGTGAAGCAAGCTGTGAATTATCAAAGTGTCCATCAGTTTCCACTGTTAGTGAACATGTGTCGGATTTGGGATGAGGACTCCTGAGACAGGGAGGCCTAGTATAGGAGTACAGGCCCAATGAAGAATAAAAAGAATGGATCTCAAAATCACGGAAAACCATACCCAACCCCTCCTAAGAAACATAGTAATCGCCCCAACAATCAGAGGATTGTTGTTATGGGGTTTGCGAGTAGTAGTGGTAGCAAGCCCACTACTTTCTCAACCCAGATAATTATTTTCAGGTGTGGTAAGCCAGGCCACATCTCCTCAAATTGTACCGAAAAGGACAAGATTTGCTTCAACTACAGGTAGAAGTGGCATTTTCAGATAGATTGCCCATATCCCAAGAGGGAGCAGAATGGTGGGGGTCTGAATGACCAAATTGAACATCTGAAGGCCACGGGAAGGGTCTTTACTCTTAACGGTGCCGAAGCTTGATAGTTTTTTGGGGTAGTATTCATAAGTAGGATTCCCTTACTTCCGCTATTCAATTCTGATGCGACCCATTCATTTATATCTTATTCGTGTGTAGAGAAACTTAAGCTTTTTGTGTCTTCTTTAAATAAAGATATGATGGTAGACACCCAACTAGTGGTTCAGTGTTAACTTCTAATGTGTGTTTGAATTGTCCTGTGGAAATTTCTAGTAGAACATTCTTGATTGATCTAATTTGTTTGCCTTTGAGCCAAAATAATATTATTCTGGGTATAGACTAGTTATCTTCCAACAATGTCTTGTTAAACTATTTTGATAAAATTATGGTGTTTGATGATTCTAGAGTGAGTAATGATATGATGTTTATCTCTGCCAACCAAGTTATGATACCTTTAAAAGAAGATGCTCAAGTGTACATGATCGTGTCTAACCTGGAAGTAGAGACAAAGGTTTCCATTGGTGACCTCCCTATTGTCAGAGAGTTTCCTCAAGTGTTTCCTGAGGATATATTTGGTTTACCACCTGAGAGAGAGATAGAGTTTTCCATAGACCTTGTACCTAGTGCTCCCATTTCCATATCCCTTTATAGGATGTCTCTTGTAGAGTTAGCCGAGCTTAAGAAATAGTTAGAGGAGTTGTTGGATAAGCAGTTTATGAGACCCAGAGTGTCTCCATGGGGAGCACCAGTGTTGTTAGTGAAGAAGAAAGAGGGGATAATGAGGTTGTGTGTAGACTACCGCCAGTTGAATAAGGGGACGATTAAGAATAAGTATCCTTTACCTAGGATAGACAACCTTATGCACCAGTTGGTTGGAGCTTGTGTGTTTACCAAGATAGATCTTAGGTTAGGTTACCATTGGATTCGAGTGAAGTATGAGGATATTCTGAAGACTTCTTTTAGGATTCGTTATGGTCATGACGAGTATCTAGTCATGCCCTTCAGTGTGACTAATGCTCCTGGTGTGTTTTTGGATTACTTGAATAAAGTCTTTCGCCTTTACCTTGATATTTTTGTGGCAGTATTCATAGATGATATTTTGGTATACCTCAAGACTATACATGAACATGAGGAGCACTTGAGGATTGTGTTGAAGACCCTTAAGGACCGAAAACTTTATGCTAAGTTGTCCAAGTGTGAGTTTTGGTTGGAGAAAGTTAGTTTCCTATGGCTTGTGATATCTCAAGGAGGTATAGTTGTAGACCCCTCTAAGATAGAAGTTGTCCTTGAGTGGGAGAGTCCCAAGTTTGTTTCTGAGATTGGGAGTTTTCTGGGTTTAGCGAGATATTACTGAAGATTTATAGAAGGTTTCTCTAAGTTAGCTTTACCTTTCACTAAACTGACTCGTAAGAGTCAAGCTTTTGTGTGGGATACCCAATGTGAGCATAGTTTCTAAGCCCTTAAGGAAAAGTTGACAACCGCTCCCGTGCTAGTTTTGCCTAACCTGAGAGAACCCTTTGAGGTGTATTGTGATGCATCAAAGATAGGTTTAGAAGGAGTGTTGATTCAAAATGGCCAAGTAGTGGCCTATGCTTCTAGACAACTTAAGACTTGTGAAAGGAATTATCCCACCCATGATCTAGAGTTGGTTGCTATAGTTTTTGCCCTTAAGATGTGGAGGCATTACATGTTTAGCTCCAAGTTTAAAGTCTTCAGCGATCATAAGAGCCTTAAGTACTTGTTTGGCCAGAAAGAGTTGAACATACGTCAGAGGAGATGGTTAGATTTTCTTAAGGATTATGATTTTCAACTTAGCTATCATCTCGGCAAAGCCAATGTAGTTGATGCTTTAAGTAGGAAATCCATACATATATCTGCCCTGATGGTTAGGGAGTTGGATCTCCTGGAACAATTGAGAGACCTTAGTCTTGCGTGTGAGGTCACCCCTTAGAGTGTAAGATTGGGAGCTCTAAGGATTACTAGTGAGTTGTTAAGACAGATCAGAGAGGGCCAAAAGTTTGATCCTTTTCTGAAGACTTAGATAGAAGCCATTGAGTTAGGGAGAGATAGTAGTTTCAATATAGGATCGGATGAAGTCCTAAGACTTCAAGATAGGATCTATGTTCCCAAGTGCCCGAGCTTAGGAAAATGATCTTAAAGGAAGGACATAGGAGCAACCTGAGCATTTACCCTGGAGCTACCAAGATGTATTAGGATCTGAAGACAATGTTTTGGTGGCCTAACATGAAGAGAAAGGTTAGTGAGTTTATGTATGCATGTTTAGTCTGCCAAAAGGCTAAGATTAAACACCAAAGATCTTCAAGTAAGTTACAACCCTTAGAAATACCCCAGTGGAAGTGGGACAATATTTCCATGGATTTTGTTGTAGGACTACCTACGATCCCAGAGGTTTAGACTCAATCTGGTTTATTGTTGACAGACTGACCAAGCCTGGTCACTTTATTCCCATTAATATCAGATTTTCCTTGGAGAAGTTGACTTCCATGTATATTAGTGAGATTGTCAGATTACATGGTGTGCCATCTAGCATAGTGTCTGATAGAGATCCTAGGTTTTCCTCTAGATTTTGGGAGAGTCTGAACAAAGTGTTGGGAACCAAGGTTAGGCTAAGTTCAACCTACCACCCTTACTGATGGCCAAATTGAACGAACCATTTAGTCGCTGAAGGATCTTTTAAGGGCGTGTGTCTTACAAGAAAAGGGAAGTTGGGAGAGTTTTCTGCTATTGATAAAGTTCACCTATAACAATAGTTTTCATTCTACCATTAGCATGACTCCCTATGAAGCTATGTATGGTAGAAGGTGTAGGACACCCTTGTGTTGGTTAGAACCTAGAGAGAACCTCATTTTAGGACCTGAAGTGGTACAACAAATCACTGAGAAGGTTAAGTTGATCCAAGAGGATAAGGACTACTCAGAGTAGGCAGAAGAGCTATCAGGACAAGAGGAGGAAATACCTGGAATTTGAAGTTGGTGATCATGTATTCTTGAGAATCACTCTGTGGACTAGGGTTGATCATTCTTTGAAATCCCAAAAACTCACACCTCGTTTTATTGACCCTTTCCAAATTCTCAAAAGAGTCGGTCTTGTGGCATACCAAATTGCATTACCCCCGTCTCTTTCTAACCTTCACAATGTCTTTCATGTGTCTCAACTCCGTAAGTATATCCACAATCCATCTCATGTTATTGAATTGGATGACGTACAAGTGAAGAAGAACTTGACATATGAAACATTGCCTTTGAGGATTGAGGATAGGCGAACAAAGCATTTAAGAGGGAAAAAGATTTTGTTGGTCAAGGTGATCTGGGGAGGTGCATCAGGAGAAGATACCATGTGGGATCTAGAGAGTCAGATGTGAGAAGCCTATCCAACCTTGTTTGGGTCAGGTAAATTTCGGGGATGAAATTTCTAAAAGGGTGGGAGTTGTAACATCCTGAAATTTCGTTAACTAAAAATTGATTTTTAATGTATTTCTTGTGTTATTTCATTGATTTGAATGAGTTGGGATGTTGTGTGAATTCTCTATGTGTGATTGCTTGATGTGGATGTTAGGTTATTTAGAGTTTGATTGACCTATGTTGAAATTGTGAGATTTCAAGTTTTACCTAAACCTGTTTTGGTAAAACTATGATCTCGGATTGGTTAACCATTGGACTGCCTTCCAATTTGGACTAAAGGTTTGTAACCTAGGTCTTGACACTTTGACCGTTGGGATTTCAAAATAAGACTTTTAGACATCTCGCTTAGCAAGACAAGTGTGCTAAGTGCAATTCCAACGCCCACCTAAAATTCAACGCAAAGTGTCGAACTCAGTGCCAAAAGTTGAATTTTTCTTAGCAAGATGAGCTTGCTAAGCGAGATTTGCAGATTATAAATACACTCTTTAGCGTGAAAAACATGATTTTTCACTCTTCTTATATCCAAACGCCCACCTAAACCCTAACACCTTCTTTTCCACCACCCACGACCACCGGTGGCCACCATAAGCATCTCTTGTGTTTTGGGTACCGTAATAGGATATTTTTACACTTCCTTTGAAAAACCCTTGAAAATTAAATGTTGTAAAAGTTACCTTTTATAAAATTGATGTTGTTTTTGTGACCTTCATTGAACCCTGGTCACATTGGCGTGATCGGAATTTTAAAATGACGTCTCTTTGTAGTAGAACCCGAAACACCTCTTAGCCTATTTTATTTTGATAGGGGTATTTGACCCCAAATGTTGATATGAAACTTGTTTTTGAAATCTACACTAAATTGCCTTTGATTTGGTATACATAACTCTGCGTTTGGACCAACGAACGTGAACATGAAAGGCCTCTGAGTGACGCAAAGAGTAGCTGACAAAGAGTTCACGATAAGTGAGAGGAGTTTATTATAATTTATGACTTTGATACCATAATTGAGGTCAGGGAATCCAATTATGGGAATGTATGTTTCTCCATGTGCATGCTGGTTTTCAAGAAAGACGGTGTTTTTGACTAATGGGATACGATACATCTGTTATTAATAAATGACATTATCATTTTATTAAACTTGTTGTTTGAAGACCTGGGGAGTGTGAATCTCAGCCATGAAATTTATATGTATGTATATGTGGAATGTGATTACCGATGATGTTGTTATTGATTATAATAATTGATATAAGACAATGTTGGTGTTTATGATAATTATGATATGAGATGATATTGTTATTGTTGATAATGTCATTGAATAAGATGATGTTGTTATTGTTGATAATGTCATTGAGATGAGATGATGTTGATGTTGAGAATGACATTGAGATGGGATGATGTTGATGTTAATAATGACATTAAGATGAGATGATGTTGATGTTGATAATGTCATTGTGATGATGCATGTTGTGTATGTACACGCGGGGTGTAGTGACCAAGTTGGATATCCATGGTGAGGAAATAGAGTGGTTAAAGAATTTTAAGCATCTCTGGAGTGAAGAGGTGGCTTAGAATCTGTAATTATCAGGGTCAGTGCATTCAGGTGCCCATGTGTCATACTTCATACTACATAGAAATAGTATAAACTTTGTCAGTATGTACTTGTAGTTTTTCATAAGGGAAAATACTTGTACCTGGGGGCATATCACTTGGTTTGGAAGTCCCTTGTGACTTTGGTTGATCACCACTAGGGGGGAGTTGCCTATGCACGATAGGGTGACCTTGACACTTGCTGCCTAGTTCTCTTGAGTTTGAGTGTCGCATGGACACACTCAAGCTATTTCATGATGAAAGGTACCACATTGCATTTGAGAGTTGAAGTCAGGTGCATGCATCATTTTGAAGCATACACTTGATGAAATTACCTATGGTGTAAGAAAGAGCTACATATTGCATTAATAAGAGCTTAAATTTTATAGTTAAACATTGTGTGGTTATGAGAAAGTTTAAAAAATTATTAAACTTTTAATGATCTTTATATCTATTATGTGTGGTGTATGATTTGCAGCATACACTTGATGAAATTACCTATATGAGTGTCAAGTGGGGTCACTTGCATAAGATCCTTGCAAGATCTTTAGAGAACTCATGAATACCGGGTGCACGTATGACCAAGTAGCGCAACACAATGATATCAACAATAATTATGGGGGTGTACTTGAACTGATAAGAATGTCACAAGAAAGGGGTTGAATTGTGACTTTGCCAACTTTTCTTGAAACTTTAACCTTTTCTAAACTTTTACTCAAGATTACTTTGGTGTTCAAAAAGTCTTGACATAAAGGTTCAAGCACTTAGAGAGTTCGACTTTCTAAGTGGTTAGTGACAACACTCATTTTTAAATATTTGATATGATTATGAGAACCAAATGTCAATGTGCATTTGCTCATGTTTAGAAGATAATTACATAGATAAATGTATTTCTTAGTTATTATGAAAATGCAGGTTATGTAATGATGATTCAACACTCAAAAACTTGTTGCACTGACTATAGTACTCAAAATGTTGTGCTCAAAAAGCTATTAGTCAAAATGATGTTTCCATCTATTCATGCACAAAACAATTTTCATGTTTTATGAAAGCTTTCATACTTTGATGCATATGATTGAACTGATTTAAGACAAAATCTTGTTATCACAAACATGATTTAGTTTAGATATATCATTTTACAAAATAGTTATGCTTGTTATGAAAACCATATTATGTATGCATTTTGGTGCTCATAACATTCTAATGTAGATGTAGTATATATGACAACAAACAACATAATGTAAAGAGGAAGGAAATAGAGGATTTTTATACTGATTCACCCCAACCTTGGGCTAGGTTCAGTCCTTACTCAAACTTATGAGATTTCCACTAACATAACCAACAACATGCTGGATCTTTACAACTGCCAACCACTTATTGGACTTCACAACATCTCCCTCCCCATAGAGCCACACTTGGTCTTGGCATGGAGATAACTCCTCTCAACCACAACACCATGGAAGAGACAATCCAAGTATTCTTTACCTTTTCAGGCAGGCCTAACCCACAAAATAATTCTCCTCACTCTTGGGAAGCAAAATCCATTCAGCCACGACACCCACTTAGTCATGGGAGAGACAATGCAAGTATTTCTTTCACCTCTTCAAGCTATCCTAGTATTATTTCACTCTAGCTTCTTCAGGTTGCCATCTTGAGACTCTTTCTAGGCTACCCGTATTCCATGGGCTCTCACTATCACTTCTCTCACAACCAAACTTAACCTACATGGTTAATTTGGGATACATACAAATTGAAAACTAGGAGAAGGTGCTTGAGGGGATTTTACAAAAAAACAACACCCATAAAATGTAATTTTCATTTTTTCACTGTGTAGGTGGTCTCCTACCTTCTCTTACAACTTCTATAGCTATCCTTTGATAGTTTTACAACACAAGTCAAACTAGTTATTATGATAGTTGGGTCTCTTCTCTTTCTTCAAAAGCTTGCATAAAGTCTGAAATGCCCCAAGAAAATAGTTGTTGGAAGTGGGACCTTTAGCTCTGCAACAACTTTTTGTAGAAGTCAAAAGTGTGCCAGGTGTACTTGACTTGATAGGTCCGAGTTTGTTATGAAATTCTCTATTCTGAAGAAGGTATATCAAAATTTCATTATGATGTTGCCGAGGAAAGACCTATTCTAATGTAGGTTCCTTCTAATGAAGATTACATGATATGACATTGTAGATAGCTTAGCTTCATCAATCTAAACACTTCATCATAGCACAAATCATTCGGAAGTAGCATACTTCAACATAGGTAACATGTGAAGGTTGTTGTTGTTGCTATTGTGTTAGTGTTCTTTCCTTGATTCAGACTTCGCAAAGTCTCTTCAGTCTTTATTCTAATGTTGAACACCAAATTTTCTCAGGGACATTCTTGGTTTTCCACTTGTGCATTTTCTAATGCAGTTAACATCCACTTTCTGATGTGCCCTTAGTGTATGTGTGGCATCATATGGAAAGTAAGATTTTCTTATCAACCTCAGTCTTCTAATATGCCCTCTATATGTGTGGCACCATTTTGAAGTTCAACCTTCATAGTTAAGATCATCATCATTTTGATGTAGACTTTGATGCAGCTTCATTCTGGTGCATAGATACTACATGATCTTGATTTCAATACATCATTCTGATGTAGTCTTCTTAAAATTTATCTTGTCTTGATTCTGGTCTGTCATTGGAATATCATTCTAATGTTCTCATTCTTAGAGTCCTTGATTAGACCATTCTAATGTTGACTCTTCTACAACTTCATTTTGATGTTGTTTGCTTAGTGTAGCCTTTGATAAATCTTAAGTAAAGCCTCCTTGATGTCTTTGCAACATGATAAGATTGAGATCTTTAGAGGAAAGCACTCACTTCATCAACAAATGGACTTCTTTGAAATATTTTGAAGCTTTTCACTTGAAAGAATAGTTAAGACATCCATTCTAATCTTGTTCTAAACTCATCAAAACATTTTCTATGTTCTGTTCTTTGTATATCTTTCATTGTATCATTTGAAGATCTTGCATAGCTTTCTTGCATATGATGTTTTTCTTTGAGATAGTTCTCTCATGCAGATGAAAAGTCACTAAATGTTCTTCTTATGGTAATACTTCGATGAGATGACATGACAAACTTGTATTCTAAACATTTTGGTGTGAGCTCATTGGAGCATGTTATGCTTGCTACTGTTTTTTTATTTCTTTGACCCTTTGAATGAACAAACTAGCTTTTGATGTCTTCATGAAAGTTGTAGATAATTCTATCCTTGAAATTTAGGCACTAGACTCATTTCATTTGGACCACTACATCATAAGAAATCTTCAAAGCATTGAAATTGTATTATATTGTGAGGACAAAACGACATCTCTATCTTCATAATCAGTTTCTTCCAAGATCCAAGCCCTATTGTGATGCAATCCTCCCTAGGAAGGGACCAATCACTAGAACCATGAGCAAGAGGCTCCAAGAAGATTGAGCTAGAGCTGCTGAAGAAGGCCCTAGGGTTCTCATGAACCTTAGGGTAGATTTCTGAGCCCATGGGCCAAGGTTGGGTCCAATTATCTTTGTACATATTAGACTAGGATGTCATTATATTTGGTCCTTGTATATAGGGCTCCATATTGTAGGTAGGGTACCCTAGAAATATAGGATTTTTCAGCCCTTGTATTTTTGGGCACCTAGACTAGTTTTTGTATTAGGGGTAGTTTTGTAATTTCACATGCACTAAGTGGATATTTGATGTGTGTGGTTGGAAATAAATTTAATTGAATTGGTAGAAGCCCAATCCAATTAAATTTTAGAGGGGGAGGTGAGCATTTGCTTACTACACCCCATTGCCACATCATATAGTCACACTTTGTGCATGTCCTTCATGCTTTTCATGCCTCATGACACCTAAGCACACTTAGTGGAGAATCTTGTAATTGATCTTGGATTAGTGGGCTGAACCATAACTAAAATTCACTAATCATAATTAGTGAAATTTTGGCTCCAAAGTTTGGCTCCACAAATTCAATTTCAAATTCAAGTGAAATTTGAATTTCCCTCCAATTTTGTGTGACACTTAGGTTATAAATAGAGGTCATGTGTGTGTATTTTTTTCAACTTTGATCATTTGAATATTAACTTCAGATTTCAGAGCTCCTTTTGAGCACAAAATTTCGTGCTCTTCTCTCCCTCTCCCTTCATTCATCTCCTTCTTCCTCCAAGCTCTTATCCATGGCCTCCTATGGTGGTGAGCTTCTTCTAGACTCATCTTCTCCTTGAAGTGGCGTCTCCTCTCTCTCTTCCTTCTCCATTCCGCTGCCATTTATCTTCCAAGAAGCAAAGGAATCCATTGATGAAGAAGATCCTAGGCCTACAAGCTCCAATGGAGCTTGCATCATGTGGTATCAGAGCATCTTCATCTAGGTGATGTTCTTTTGCTTCCTCTCTCTCTTCCTTCTCCATTCCGCTGCCATTTATCTTCCAAGAAGCAAAGGAATCCATTGATGAAGAAGATCCTAGGCCTACAAGCTCCAATGGAGCTTGCATCATGTGGTATCAGAGCATCTTCATCTAGGTGATGTTCTTTTGCTTCCTCTATCTTTTTGTTCGGTGAATTCTCTTTAATTCCTTGTTCTTCATCTTATTCTCCATGTATATCCTCCATTGTCTTGTGGTTTGGTGCTGTTTAGAGTAGATTCAAAAAAAAATAAACCGATTAAATCTTAGATCTACACTTGTTCTTGCATTTCTATGGTTCAAATTTTGTAGATCTACTCTTGAATCTTGTTTTTGTGTTGATTTTAGGTTCTATCATTTTTCATTCATAATATTCTTGTGCTGAACCTTTAGATCTAAATTTTGTTCCAAAATATTGATTAGAAAAAAAAAAAAACACAAAAATCTAAGTGTAAATCACTTAATCCATGTTGTCTTAGAGTCATGTTTAGTCATAGTAATTGTCACATTATGCTCTAAGTTTGTGTTGAATTTTTATTTTGTTTTTTGAATTCTAGATACATTTTTTCATGTATTCTTGTCATTCTTAGCCTATCTTTTGAATTTTGAGTCTAATTCATGCATGTTATTTAGTTCATAACATGTTCTAAATCAATTCCTAGAAGTAGTCTTGTTGTTGAACTCTTTTTTGTTTTCTAAGATTCCTACATGATGCCTATGATGAAGTTGAGATGTGGTGTTGAGTTGTGGCTGGATTTGTGAATCAAATAAGTCTTAAGCTCTCTTGAATTGTGTTATTCAAGATAATTGAGCATAAGCAAACACAAATTGTAACTATCCAAGCCTTAAGCAACATAAACACTACTCTTGATTTCTAGGTTGAAATCGCTGGTGCAGGCAGCTTGAACATACAAAAGTGTATAAATTACTGGGAATTGGTCACTACGTTTTTTGAGCTGACACTTTTACTAAATTTTTTAGACATCTGGACCAAAATTATAAAAAAAGAACCAAGCGATTTGGATTAAAATAAAAATAAAGAAAAATCTCACAAGTTGGCAGAAAAATCAGTGTCCAGGAAAAAAAAAAAAAGTGAAAGGAAAGTGTGCTTGTTGTTTTGGCTCAAAATTTGTTCTATAATTGGTGCCTATTTTATACCAATCCTAGTTCTGAAATTTCAATTGAAAATTATTGTGAAAACAAGTGCCAAAACTAGAGGTTTCTTGAGTCTTTTTTTTTTTTTAGTTTTTCTACTCTACTCTAGAGCCATTCTAGGTTTCTCTTTGAGTCCTAGCTTGCTTTTTGTGCTTTCCATTGCTTTAATTGTTGAATAATCCTTGGAAATTTGTCTTGTTAAAACTCTATTGGTTTAGCTTTCATTTCATTTTTTTTGTCTTTGGTTATTGCTTGTCTCTTTGTTTCCTTGCTTGTGAGTTGCCATATAGGGAATTGGAAAGGAGGATTGGTGCCATATCTTGAAGAATTTGAGTCAAGAAGCAAGGGGCCAACCACCTTAAGAGCTATTGGACTAAGAAGCACTCTAAATTGAGTGAAACACTAAAGAGAGAATAGCCACCACAATTGAGGTCTTTTTTCTTTGTAATTTTGTAATTGGCAATTTGCTTTGCTTTCAAATTTTGTAACAAAAAGGCCTTTCATTGGAAGTAAGTTGGGAGCCTCCGCTAGGTCACCCTACTTCCATTTGTGTGTAATAATTTTAGGCAATTTTCCCTTAGGATAGTGAGTGTTTTGTTGGGAACCTTAAATGAGGTCATCCAAACACTCTTAGGATCCGCCTAGTTTGCATTTCTTGCACTTTAATTTCTTGCTTACTTTCATAGCTTATTTCCTTTACCCTCCATTGTCAAACCGCCTAGATAGCTTTCCTTTTACCAATTAGTTTTTACCTTATCTTTCACACCTTTTTTAGTGTTTATTTTGGCTAGTTTCAACCATAGTTTCTTTTACCTTTTTTTCAAACCCCCAACAAGAAAGAACCATAACTTAGGAACCAACATGAGTCTTCATTCTTCATCTAGTGTTAATGGTGAGGGTTCTACTCCTAAGGACCCCTTGTATAAGATATTAGATGAGTTGAGATCCCTTAAGTTGTGGAAAGAAAAACAAGAGAGAAAAGAAAAAGGTAAAAAAAGAGTGGAAGAAATAAGTCAAGATGAAAGAGAGAAAATAAGAGAGGAAGAAAGAAGAAAAATAATGAAAGAAATGAAAAGAGAAAAACATGCCTCCTATAGTAGTCATGACTCTTGCAAGAGTTTAAGTGAAGAACTTAGCGACTATTATAGAGGGCGTCATAGTTCACATACTAAACATCACTTCCAAAGAAGAGAAAAGGATAGAAGGCCTCAAGAGGTTAACATTAGCCTCCCATATTTCCACGGAAAAGATAATGTTGAGGCCTACTTAGATTGGGAAATGAAGGTTGAACAACTCTTTGCTTGCCATCATATTAGCGAAGAGAGAAAAGTTCCATTGGCTACCCTTAGCTTTCAAGGGTATGCCCTCTATTGGTGGACTTCCCTTGTTAAAGAACGAAGGATTCATGAGGATCCTCCAGTAGAGTATTGGAATGATCTTAAGAGTGCCCTTAGGAAGAGGCACATTCCCTCCTACTATGAAAGGGAGCTTATGGACAAGCTCCAAAGGCTTAGACAAGGGAGTATGAGTGTTGAAGAATATAGACAACAAATGGAACTACTCCTTTTAAGAGCTGGACTTAGGGAGGAGGAAAGAACAAGCATAGCTAGGTTCCTTAGTGGGCTCAATATGGAAGTGAGGGACAAGGTTGAACTCCTTCCATATAGGGACCTAGATGAGCTAGTCCAACTTTGTATAAGAGTGGAGCAACAACTTAAAAGAAAGCCTTCTTCAAAATCTTATGGCTCTCACTCTTATCCAAGGAAGGACCAAGCCCATGGAATTTTAGGGGCTGCACCTTCAAAACCCAAGGAAGATAAGGGTAAGACCATAGAGAAATACACCCCTAAGACTAGTTCCCAAGAAAGGACTAGCAACATTAAATGCTTCAAATGTCTTGGGAGAGGTCACATTGCCTCTCAATGCCCCACAAAGAAAACCATGATCATGAGGGGTCAAGACATTTATAGTAGTCAAGAGGAGACTACTTCTTGCCCTTCCTCTAGTGGAAGTGAAGATGAAGTAAGGGGTGATGAGTCTAGTGAGGAAGTCTACCCTCATGAAGAAGGTGACCTCTTAATGGTTAGAAGGCTCCTTGGAGGTCAATCTTGTGATCTATCTCAATCCCAAAGAGAGAACATCTTTCATACAAGATGCAAAATTTTAGATAAAACTTGTTCTCTCATTGTGGATAGTGGATCTTGTTGCAATTGTTGTAGCACAAGATTAGTTTCCAAGTTGAACCTCACTATCATTCCCCACCCAAAACCTTATAAACTTCAATGGCTCAATGAGCAAGGGGAAATGATAGTTAACCAACAAGTGAAGGTACCTTTCTCCATTGGGACATATAAGGATGAAGTTAATTGTGATATAGTTCCCATGGAGGCAGGACATATTCTGTTAGGAAGGCCGTGGCAATTTGATAGGAAGATCATTTATAATGGCCTAACTAATGAGATTAGCCTCACCCATCTTGGCACTAAATTTGTGTTGCATCCTCAAACACCTTCACAGGTGGCCAAAGATCAACTAACTATGAAAGATAAGAGGGATGAGGAAGAAAAATTAGAAAAACAAAAGAAAAAGAAGGATAGTAAGGTCTTGTCTTCAAAGGCCAGGGGGAAGGAAAAAGAGGGAAAGGATTCCTCCAAGAAGATTGTTAAGAAGGAAAATCATTTTGCAACAAAAGGTGATATTAAAAGAGCACTCCTTCTTAAACAATCTTTCTACCTTCTCCTATCAAGGGAAACATCCCTTAGCACTGCCACAATTCCTACATTTGAGACCTTACCCCCAAAGGTCCAAGAACTCTTACATGAATTTGGTGATATATTTCCCAAAGAGATACCCCCTGGGCTACCTCCTTTAAGGGGAATAGAACACCAAATAGATTTAGTCCCAGGAGCAAGCCTTCCTAATAGGCCAGCCTATAGGACTAACCCTCAGGAGACTAAGGAGATAGAGTCTCAGGTTAAAGAATTGTTGGAGAAGGGCTGGGTCCAAGAGAGCCTAAGCCCATGTGTTGTGCCAGTGTTGTTGGTGCCCAAAAAGGATGGTACGTGGAGAATGTGTACAGATTGCAGGGCCATCAACAACATCACTGTAAAGTATAGGCACCCCATTCCTAGACTTGATGATCTGCTTGATGAGTTGCATGGTGCCAATATCTTTTCAAAAATTGATCTTAAAAGTGGTTATCACCAAATCAGGATGAAAAAGGGTGATGAGTGGAAAACTGCTTTCAAGACCAAGTTTGGTTTGTATGAATGGCTAGTGATGCCTTTTGGGCTCACTAATGCACCAAGCACCTTTATGAGGCTTATGCATCATGTCTTAAGGGATTTCATAGGTAGATTTGTAGTTGTTTATTTTGATGATATTTTAGTGTATAGTAGGAGCCTAGATGATCACTTAGGACATCTCAGACAAGTTCTTTCAGTCCTTAGGAAAAACACCCTCTATGCAAATATAGAGAAGTGTACCTTTTGTGTAGATAATATAGTTTTCTTAGGTTTTGTAGTTGGTAGAAATGGGGTCCAAGTGGACCCTGAGAAAATCAAGGCCATCCAAGAATGGCCCACCCCAAAAAGTGTGGGAGATATTAGGAGCTTCCATGGGTTAGCAAGCTTCTATAGAAGGTTCGTTCCTAATTTCTCTACAATTGCATCACCTCTCAATGAGCTGGTGAAGAAGAATGTGGCATTTACCTGGGGTGAAAAACAAGAGCAAGCCTTTGCTTTGCTCAAAGAAAAGCTTACTAAGGCACCTGTTCTAGCTCTTCCTGACTTTTCTAAAACTTTTGAGCTAGAATGTGATGCCTCTGGAGTGGGAGTTGGAGCTGTATTGTTACAAGGTGGGCACCCTATTGCTTATTTTAGTGAAAAACTTCATAGTGCCACCCTCAACTACCCCACCTATGATAAAGAGCTTTATGCCTTAATAAGAGCCCTCCAAACTTGGGAACATTACCTTGTTTCCAAGGAATTTGTCATTCATAGTGATCATCAATCACTTAAGTACATTAGAGGGCAAAGCAAGTTAAACAAGAGGCATGCAAAATGGGTAGAGTACCTAGAGCAATTTCCATATGTTATCAAATACAAAAAGGGAAAAACAAATGTGGTAGCTGATGCCCTCTCTAGGAGACACACATTGTTTTGCTCCCTAGGAGCTCAAATTTTAGGATTTGATAATATTAGGGACTTGTATGCTTTAGATGAACATTTCTCTCCCATTTATGAGAGTTGTGGGAAAAAGGCCCAAGATGGATTCTATTTGGCTGAGGGGTATTTGTTCAAAGAGGGAAAGCTTTGCATACCCCAAGGATCCATTAGGAAATTACTTGTGAAAGAGAGCCATGAGGGTGGGCTCATGGGCCACTTTGGGATAGACAAGACCCTTGTCTTACTCAAAGAAAAGTTTTATTGGCCCCATATGAAGAAAGATGTCCATAAGCATTGCACTAGGTGTGTGGCTTGTTTACAAGCCAAGTCTAGGGTGATGCCTCATGGGCTATACACACCCTTACCCATCCCATCTGCACCTTGGGTAGACATTAGTATGGACTTTGTCCTTGGGCTTCCTAGAACCCAAAGAGGTGTAGACTCTATCTTTGTGGTGGTGGATAGGTTTAGCAAGATGGCACACTTTATACCATGCCACAAGGTGGATGATGCTTTCCACATCTCAAAACTCTTTTTCAGGGAAGTTGTGAGACTCCATGGTTTGCCTAGGACCATTGTGTCAGATAGAGATGCTAAGTTCCTTAGCCACTTCTGGAAAACCTTATGGGCTAAGTTAGGAACTAAACTTCTTTTCTCTACCACTTGTCATCCACAAACTGATGGGCAAACAGAGGTAGTGAATAGGTCTTTATCCACCCTTTTAAGGTCTTCAGATTTCAAAGCTCATTTAGAGCACAAAATTTCGTGCTCTTCTCTCCCTCTCCCTTCATTCATCTCCTTCTTCCTCCAAGCTCTTATCCATGGCCTCCTATGGTGGTGAGCTTCTTCTAGACTCATCTTCTCCTTGAAGTGGCGTCTCCTCTCTCTTTCCCTTTCTCCATTCCGCTGCCATTCATCTTCCAAGAAGCAAAGGAATCCATTGATGAAGAAGATCCTAGGCCTACAAGCTCCAATGGAGCTTGCATCATATTGGCCCACAACTTCTGCATGAAAGATGTAGACATTTCTCTTATATTTCCACAGCCACTAGGATCACCTCAAATGTACTTCTTTAGCTCAAGAAGTCTTCAAATTACTAGACAAATATCAAGTTGTCAAACCAGACCAGTGTTTGCAACTTCAAGCTCAATTTCATCCATGATCCAGGTTGTATCAGATTACGACTTGTTCATGAAAGTTGAAGAGCTTTCTTAGAGATTTCCATATTCGCCAAGAAAAACTCAATTGAATTTCTAGAACTCCAGATACAATGTCCATAATGAACTTATCATGTTGATGAGATTCCATTCTAAGTGTATTACAACAATGTTGTTCTTTATGTCATGTTCATTGTGTAGATCTTCATGTCTGCAACATTGTTCTTGTCCTTTATTTGCTAATTACTTCCCATGGCTTGAATTTTTTTTCTTTTTCCAATGATCATGTTGACTTCTTCATTGCAATACACAGCCAAGGACACTTTGAGTCTTCTTTTTTGAGTTTTCTTCAATTGTTGTTTATTATCGAACTTGTATTTTTTGAATACACTTAAGCAAACTCATTAGTAGGTATAAACTCAGAAAGCTTATGATTTTTGTTCATAAGATTTTCCATAATTAAAACACCAAAGATTTTGGATGCGACAGTAATGTTATTAGTAGACTAGTAACACACACCTAGTGTTTTTTCTTCATATAGCTTGCTACACCAACTACACTGTGTGCTAAGTCCTATTAGTCTAGTTTATGTTCATATAGCTTGCTACACCAGGTTCAACGCATTACGCCTAGTGTTTATTGAGTTTTGAAAGGATATTTCAAAAGGCAAAGTTCCACATTGCCTAGAATAGCTTTGGCTTAAGTGTTTATATATCATCTTGTGTTATAAGTTGTCAAAGTGGCTAGTAAAAAAAGGGTGGAGGTCTCACCTGCATGAGCTTGGGCCTCATGGGCTTCATGTAGTGCAAATCCGCCTATTTGCCCCCTTACACCTATGATAATGGTTTGGGAAATCTTTTTACATTTTATTTATTTAAATTATTTTTTAGAATTATTTTGGAATTCAAAAGCTTATTGAAAAATCATTGTTTTTTATGTGACAATTTGCTATTTGATCCAATCACAAAAATTGTGGGATTTTCCATTTTTTTCTTCAATCATTTATCTTTGATTAGTTATGAAAATTATGTTTCAATTATCGTTAATTATTTTAATTACCATCTTTATTAATATTAATTATTGAAATGGTCATATGGTTCCCTTCAATCCTATAAATACGAGCCTCTCTAACCATGTTTTATACACTGAGAAAAAATATGTCTTTTATGCCTTTCATTTTTCCTTCTTTGTTCCTCGGTTTGAATTTTTACCCTTACCAATTTTGTAGCCTCAATAGGCCTAAGAAGTTCTTGTTATATCCTAGGAGACTTGCGTGGGATATTGTAGATAAGTCCTTTAGGATGGTGCTCATGTACACCTCCAGAAGCCATTCTTCACGATCTTCAACAATGTTTCCAACACACTACACATTCTCTTATATCTAGACACCTTACACATAGAAAATGGTTATTTGGTTCCAAGAGTAACTCGAATGTTTTCAATCAAGCTTAAATATTCCCATCTCTCTCTCTCTCTCTACAAATTAAGCTCGAGAAAAGGTAATCCTTTCATTCCTTTGTCACCTAACAAATTCAAAGGGATTTTTTAAGGGTCAAGAGAAGGGTTAGTGTAAATGTAAATCACAACCTTTGATACTTGAAAGAAAATTTTCAAAGTCAAATGAAGAACAAAGAAGTTTTGATGACCAAGGAAATAAGTTTTAATGAAGACAAAACTAACAAATTAATAAGACACTCTCACATATAAGGGTCCCAAAACAAGCCAACCCATCCTGACCTACCATTAACTTGCCAAAAATTAAGTCAAGGTGGGTTGACCCTCAAAAGAAGTGGGTTGATCTCACCTTGCCCCATTTATGCTTAGTTTGATAGGCACACCAAAAACATGAAAATGGGTTGTATGTTGATGGTTCAACCTACTAAAAAATATAAAAAAAATTATATTTTATTACTACATTTGTTCTAAAATATTGACTTATAGATTAAGAAATACTCAATCGATATAAATTTAGACTAAAATGTGAATGTATGAATACAGAGTTTTGATGATGTCAAAGTAGAATCAAACAATAAGGTTGTTTCAAAAAACATTCAAAGGTTAAGCATTACTTTAAGATTAATACAAGGTTGTTTCAACAAACATTCAAAGGTTAAACATTGCTTCAAGAATAATTCAAGGTCAAAGCAAACAAGATCAAGAAAAAGATAAGGCCTCAAACAATCTCATTGGTTGATCAAGCTTTTGCCTCAAAACACATTGTTTCCAACATCCAAGGCTCTGGTAATCGATTACTAGAAGACAATTTTGAAGCAAAGGGTTTAAAAAGGGTTTTGAATTTGAATTTTGAATCATGTAATCGATTACCAACAACGACACTTCAGAAAACACTTTGAAAAGTCATGATCCTTCAAAATATAACTGTGTAATCGATTACCAGAAACCTGTAATCGATTACCAATGAAGAATTTCAGAAAAAGCTTTTTGAAAAGACACATCTCTTCAAACCATTTTGAAAAGGCGTGAAGGGCCTATATATATGTGTGTCTGACTTTGAAAAGCAAGAGAGAGATATTCTAAGAGAACTTAATTGTCAAATGCTCTCTCAATAACTCTTGGGCAAAAACTTGCAAATCTATTGAGAATTCATCCAGGAACTTCAAATTGTATTATTATCTCTAAAAGAGAGAAATTCCTCTAGGATGTTCAATTTGTATCATCCATTCTAAAGGAGAGAAATCTTTCTGTTCATCTTAGAAAGTCAGTTGTAATCAAGAGACTTGTCTCTTGGATTGTGAAAATTGTAATCAAGAGATAGGTTGTCTCTTGGAGAATCTTGAACACAATGGTGAGGATCCCAAGGTGTGTTCAAAGTTTCTAAAGGATTTACAGAGATAGTGAAAAATCTCAATTGGATTGCATGAGGACTGGAAGTAGGCATGGGAAGTGGTCGAACTAGTATAAATCAAGTCTTATCTTATTTATTTTATTGCAATCAATTTTGTCTTGCGCATTTAAAAGAACATTGTTAAATTGATTGCTTCTTCTTCTTTTGCATTTTGAGCCTATCATTTAAAAAGGGGTTAAAGTTTGTTAGTGGCAAAATTTTAAAACTTAATTCACCCCCTCTTAAGTTATTGAGGCCACTTGTCCAACATAAAATACCTTCAATTTTTCAACTACTATGTCATAAATTATTCTACAAGTTTCCATACTTTTCAGCTACTCACAATAATAAATAAAAATAAGATTTGATTACAACTATAATGATATAAAATGAAGAGAATAAAAAAATTATTATGGTCGGTGACTCTTTTCAATACAAATATTAATTTGAATAAATATACCTAGACACTCATGTGCTATGTGACATCTTGAGAGAGAAAGAGGTGTAAGTATGATAGATGATATATGATTTGATAGGAAGAGTGATATATGATTTGATAGAAAGAGGTGTAAGTCAAAAGACATTTGTGTCTTAAGATGAATTAGGACCCTTAATTATTTTGATTAGATGCAAACAAATACAAATGTTAAAAGCTATATCTTATATGATATCAGAACATGCTTCACAAATTTGTGTCTAACATTTTAGACGATAGCAAGCTAAGGTCATGATCTGATACAACATTAAATGATGGCATTCAAGACTTCATTTAATACTTTGTGTTTGATATTTGTTTTGCAATGACATTCTCCAAGGATCTATCGAATCCTATGAAGAATAAATGAAGTCTAAGTTCTAAAATTCACTAATAGCCCTGAAAAGAAGCGTTATGCTATGCAGACCTACTCTGATGCAAAAGGAAGTAATTTTTTGTTGAAGTGTTCAACACGATAGCCTAAAATAGTAGTTTTGCAGCATGAAGAAGTATGTGTATTTAATGTGAGCATTAAATGCTCCTATGGCCATATTCTTCAGACACAAACTAAAGAGAAGAAATCTATCGATTTAGAGACAATAAACATTTGTTGAAGAAGACCTAAAAATACCAAAAGCCTTTAAGGGTTGAGCTCCTGACAATATCTAGAGGAAAAGATCCTGGTGGTAGATAACAACAACAGTGACTAGTTCATTGCTAAGGGAGCATCCCTCACGAGGCCACCAGGCTTCATAGGACAGGACTATCTATATTGGAAGGAAAAAATGCATATGTACATTTGATGTGAATCCACCTTGCCTTGCTTCAATTCAGATCAATTCTAGGATGGAATTCGTACACCAATTGACCCAGAAACGTATTTTAACTTTTATTCGTTTCTCAGCCTACAGAACTTGGATTGGGACTATTCCAAATTGTGGTAAAAGAGGATATTCTGAAACACAATTTAGGCACAAAAAACACTGAAAAAGGTTAAGTAAAACAAGAGATATGCAAATAAGAAATTTGAAAAAATTACAGGCCTCTAGATGTTGGGTCCCCCAGACATGCAGGCCTCTAGATGTTGGGTCCCCCAGACTTATCTTTAAATTGAGAAATGTTAGGTAAGGGCAACAAATCTAAAGGAATCAAAGGATTAAAAACAAAATCCTAAGATTTTTCTTAATGTGGTAAACACTCTTCCCAAGTCCTAAGATTTTTCTTAATGATAGCTCTAAGAAGAGAAGAAAGAGTTCTGTTGACCACCTTAGTTTGCCCATCAGTTTGGGGATGACATGTAGTTGAAAACAACAATTTAGTTCCAATCTTACCCCACAAAGTCCACCAAAAATGACTAAGAAATTTGGAATCTCGATCACTTACAATACTCCTAGGTAAACCATGCAATCTTACCACCTTTTTGAAGAACAAATCAGCAACATGACAAGCGTCATCTACCTTCTTACATGCTATGAAGTGAGCCATCTTAGAAAACCTGTCAACCACCACAAAAATTGAGTCCTTTCCTCCCTTGGACTGAGGCAAACCTAGAACAAAATCCATTGAAATGTCAATCCAAGGATGTTCAGGAACTGGCAATGGAGTATACAAACCATGTGGCATGACCTTGGATTTAGCTTTCTTGCAAATAAGACATTTATCACAAAAGTTATGCACATCATGCTTCATGTGAGGCCAATAGAAATGTTTATGCAAGGTTTCATATGCCTTTTGTACCCCAAAGTGCCCCATTAAGCCCCCTTCATGTGCCTCTCTAATAAGCAAGTCCCTAATTGAACCCTTAGGCACACAAAGTCTCTTGTCCCTTAACAAATACCCATCATGCCTACAATTCCCATCAGATGCAGTATGAGAACATGTTTGATATATATCAGAAAAGTCAGCATCATGGTCATACAATTCCTTAATGTACTCAAAACCAAGGAACTTATTTTCAAAGGTAGACAATAATGCATACCTGCAGGACAATGCATTAGCGACCACATTATTCTTACCTTTCTTGTGCCTGATCACATAGGGGAATTGTTCAAGAAATTCCACCCACTTGGCATACCTCTTGTTCAACTTCCCTTGTCCTTTCAAAGACTCGTGATCACTATGAATAACAAATTCCTTGGGCAAGAGATAATGTTGCCATGTCTGCAAAGCTCTAATTAAGGCATACAATTCCTTATCATATGTAGAATAGCTAAGAGCAGCCCTATTCAGTTTCTAACTAAAATATGCAATAGGATGCCCCTCTTGCATCAACACAACCCTTATGCCTACCCTAGATGCATCACATTCAAGCTCAAAGGATTTAGCAAAATTAGGCACAACAAGAACAAGAGCATTAGTTAACTTTTCATTCAAAGCTATAATAGCCTTCTCTTGTTGATCCCCCTATTCAAAAACAACATTTTTCTTAACAATTTCATTTAGAGGTGCAGCCAAAGTGCTAAAATCTCTAACAAACCTCCTATAGAAACTTGCTAGGACATGAAAGATCCTTACCTCACTTATATTTTTCAGGATCAACCTGCACTCCTTGTGAGCTAACAATAAATCCAAGGAAAATGACATGGTCCATATAGAACACACATTTTTCCATGTTAGCATACAATTTCTCACACCTAAGTGCTTCCAAAACACACCTAAAATGCACAACATGGTCATCATAAGATTTGCTATAAATAAGAATATCATCAAAATAGACCACAACAAACTTTCCTATAGATTTCCTCAACACATGATTCATTAATCTCATGAAGGTACTAGGAGCATTGGTTAACCCGAACGGCATAACCATCCATTCATACAACCCATATTTAGTTTTAAAGGTTGTTTTCCACTCATCTCTTTCTCTAATTCTAATTTGATGATATCCACTTTTCAAGTCAATTTTAGAGAAGACAAAAGCACCATACAATTCATCCAACAAGTCATCTAACCTAGGAATGGGATGTCTATACTTTACCGTGATGTTATTGATGGCTCTAAAATCTGTGCACATCCTCCAAGTTCCATCTTTCTTAGGGACTAGAATGACTGGAACTGCACATGGGCTTAAGCTTTCTTCAACCCACCCCTTTTGCATCAAGTCTTCAACTTGCTTTTCAATCTCCTTGGTTTCTTGGGGATTACTTCGATAGGCTAGGCTATTAGGCAATGAAGCTCCTAGAATGAGATCAATTTGATGCTCAATGCCCCTAAAAGGGGGTAGGCCTTGAGGCACTTGTTTGGGAAAGACATCTTCAAAATCCTGCAACAAAGAAGAAACCTCTTTTGGAAGAGAGTTAGTAGGACACGCGCCCTTTGAATTATAATCTTTACTCAAAAGTAAGAGTATTGGCTTTCTCAGTTGCATAACCGTTTTCACTTCTTTTTCTTTTATAAACAAATTTGATTCTTTTCTCTCTTTCTCTTTTCCACCCTCTTTTTCCTTTTTCTTTTCTCTTTTCTCTCTCTTTTTCTTTTCTCTTTGCTTTTCTTTTCTTTCTCATTTTTAGTTGATCCTCACTAACTTCTCTTAGAGCCAATGGTGTAAGAGTATTTTTGCTATCTTTATACACAAAAGTGAACTTATTGGTGAAATCATCATGCATGACTCTCTTATCATACTACCAAGGCCTACCAAGAAGCAAATGACAAGCCTCCATAGGCACCACATCACACAAAATAGAATCTTCATATTTCCCTATGGAGAAGCCCACTTCAACTTGCCTATTCACAGTCATCTCACCATCTTCACTAAGCCATTGAAGTTTGTACGATTGCGGGTGTGGCTTAGTCTCCAAATTCATTTTTGAAACCAACCTTGCACTAGCCACATTACTGCAACTCCCACTATCAATGATCAAAGAGCATAACTTCCCTTGGATGAGGCACCTCGCATGGAAAATATTTTCTCTTTGATTCAACTGCTTGACTACCCAACATCCTTCTAATCATGAACAAATCTCCTTTTGACTCTCTTTCCTCTTCATGCTCCTTTTCATCGCTAGATGGGGCAGATTCTAAAGAAGATTCACTAATTATTTTCCATCCTCCTTAAGTAACATAGTCTTCTTATTTGGACATTGAGAAGCTATGTGACCTTTTCCCAAACACTTGAAGCACTTAATCTCACTACTCCTTGCTTTCTTAAGCGCCTCATCGGACTTATTTTGATTTCTTTGAGCTGTAACATTGGGATTGCTTGTTGATGACACTCCCTCCTTCTTATTTTTATCCTTAAAACCAGGAGAGTGGAAATTAGATGAACTCCTCCTCATGGCACTCTTTCTCTTCAATTGTTGTTCCACCTTAGAAGCTTGATTTACTAAGTCTTCCAACTCCACATAATTTTGTAACTCCACAACACCCCTTATATCACTATGTAGCCCATGTAGGAAACGAGCCATAGTAGCCTCTCGATCCTCCATAACATTAGCTCAAATCATGGAAACCTCCATCTCCTTGTAATACTCATTAATACTTCTACTACCTTGTGTGAGTCTTTGTAGCTTGTTATGAAGGTCTCTTTGATAATGAGAAGGAACAAATCTTCTTCTCATCAACCTCTTCATTTCTTCCCAACTATCCACCAAGGGTTCTTCATATCTAGACCTCTCCCTTTGTAATTGGTTCCACCAGATGAGAGCTGTCGCAACCTACCCTTCCGCGAGAGGGCGACGCGGGGCTCACGGGTGCGTCTTCCAAGAAAGGAAAATGCACAGAGTCGCCACCAACGTTTATTCGAGGAAAACGTCGGAAAAACCGTAAAAGGATGTGGTCTACGAACTTTAAGTGTGAAAGGTTTGAGAGTTGTATTTACGCACGGGGAAGGTATTAGCACCCCACACGCTCGTCACAAGGGACGACAACCTTTAATCAAGTGTGCAAATATGACTTCAAATTATATTATTTTCCCTTTCTTATGTTTTTATGTCTTTTACGCTTTTTGTATTTTTTATCTTTTTGTGGTCGACAAGGGTGTTTCCCTTGCTCCTACGTATTCCTCAATTGTGATAAGGAAATCAGACCTACATAGTTCTTTCAAAAGGGGCGAATCAAGTGATCCTTTTTACTTGGAAGGAGGTCATTTAAGGCGTTGGACCTTAAAATGATCCATTTTACTTGGTGAGAAAGCTAAGGCGTTGGACCTCTAACCATCTCACGAGGTCGACAAAAGCAAGGCTTTTGCTCCTACGTATCCTCCATTGAAGAGGAAATCAGACCTACGTAGTTCTCGCAAAAGGCAATAAAGTGATGTGTTGATTTTATGCTTTTGAACGGTCCATGTTAACCGATAAAAGCAAAGAGGACTGTTTAAGGCGTTGGACCTTAAAACGGTTTTCAGTGATTTTTGCGGACAAAGCTTAATTTGTGAGTTGATTTTAGCCTTAGTTTCACTTTGCTTATTAGTCAATTCATTCAAGGAAACTTCCAAAGAAAAATGTCCGATCAATTTTTTTGATTATTTTATTTAAAGATATTTTGATTATTTTATTATTATTTTTCCTTTTTTTGGTTTAACCGAGGTTACAGCGTGAACGATCGATTAGATTTTGTTTTAACAGTGATTAAACGAGATTACAACACAAATGATCGATTGAAATTCATTTTATGATTTATTAGGCGAGAAAACGGCTTAAACCATCGGTTAAAGCTTGTTAAAAATGGAAGAAAAGAAACCGAAAGTGAACGAAATAAAGATGAAAGCCAAAAAAACAAGAAATGAATTAAAAGTCTCAGATTTGGAAACTTACCCGTTGAAGAATGAAGAACGGTGAAGAACGAAGGACAACCTTCACGGATTTGCTTACAAAAACATATCGGAAGCGTTACGGAAGCACCTCGGCTTGGATTTTCTTCACGGAAACAATTTTTTTCACCCAAAACAGCTGAAATGCATAGTCAGGGGGATCAGGGACCCTTAGAACATCCCCTTTTTGCCTTTTTATAGGAAAAAGGGGGAGGAGGTTGCCGCCCAGCTCGCCCAAGCGAGCTGGGTTGCTTCGAAAAACACTCTGGAAGACCCAATTCAAAATTTCAAAATTGTTATTTGCATCCCCCATTTTGATAAGTTCACCTCCCCTTCTTTCGTAATTTATGGAAAAGTTACGGAAGCCTAAAAGACTGATTTTCATCCTTTTTCTCTTCCTTCTCACCCATATTAAGTGAAATATGCTTATTTAGGGTTATGGGAATTTTACGGAAGCATTACGGGTGTCCCGAAAGCCTATTTTTTAACAAAACGGGGGAGGTGGTTGCTACCTAGCTCGCCCAGGCGAGCTAGGTTGCTTCCACCTTAAGCAAGAAAATGTCCAGAAACCTCTAGAATAAGCATATTTCACTTTGCCCTTTTTACTATTTGCACCCCATTTTACTAAATACACCCCATTTGCCCTTTTTACTAAATACGCATCCATCCCCTCTTCGGCTTCTGAAATGTTACGGAACTTTACGAATTGTGCAATAATGTTTCCTTTTGACTCCCAACATGTCGCGGAACTTCACGGATTGCTTAACGATGGGTGTCAAGTTCCTCAAAGCGGTCAAGCGAAGGTTGCATGCCATCAAACAATGGTCCCCGGACGAAATTAGGGTATGACAGTTGCCCCTCTTTACTTACCTTTTATCGGAGATAGGAGGAAAGTAAAGATAAGACACTGATTTCGTCCGTCTTAACCTTTTCCGGTAATTAATCTATGATGATTCCCGAAGGCCATCCTTTGCCCATCATGGGGATTTCATTGATCTTAATCACAATAGTTCCAACCAAAACGATTTGAAATAATTGACTCTCGTCTCTCCTTCTTTTTTTCTCTGCACAACACAAAACAAAACATAATATACACATATACACATTTTTAGTGAAGGAACCGATTGGGAAAATAACAAAAACTGTATTTTCCCCTCACCGGGGGCTCCGTACTTGATAATGGAGGACGCATGAACAGCGCTAGGCAATCAATTCATGGGGCTCCGGTCTTGATGATGGAGGATGCACGAACAGCGCTAGGCAATCAATTCGTGGGGCTCTGGACTCAATGGTGGAGGAGGCATGAATAGCGCTAGGCAATCAATTCATAGGGCTCCGAATAAGATGATGGAGGATGCACGAACAGCGCTAGACAATCAATTCGTGGGGCTCCGGACTCAATGGTGGAGGATGCATGAATGGCAATCAATTCATGGGCTCCGAATAAGATTTGATGGTGGAGGATGCACGAACAGCGCTAGGCAATCAATTCGTGGGGCTCCAGACTCGATGGTGGAGGATGCATGAATAGCGCTAGGCAATCAATTCATGGGGCTCCAAATAAGATGATGGAGGATGCACGAACAGCGCTAGGCAATCAATTCGTGGGGCTCCGGACTCAATGGTGGAGGATGCATGAATGGCAATCAATTCATGGGGCTCCGAATAAGATTTGATTTTAGGACCGAATGGTCCACCGGGTTCTTTCACCTAAAAGGCGAACATGCTTTAGCAAGGAAAAAATAAATCATTCATGAGAGCACCATATTTTAGAGAAACAATATGCTTATGCCAAAATAGTTTTCCATGTAACCGAAAATGAAGGGTAGGATGTCAACGTTTAGCTTTTAAATGAACATTCAAGGGAAACGTTAGGTCAAACTGAAACTGGGAATAAAATAACTCTTAGTGTATAAAAAACTCACACAGGTAAGTGTTTTACCCTGATTCCAAACCATAGCTGCACCATGACTTTATTTTGCACATGATTTCCTATCGAACCAAAGGATTACAGGCGTGATCTCGGATCAATAGGATTTTCTCGAGGGTAGTGTTTTTGGAGAGGAAGCTGGGTGTTTCGATCTTTTCCTCTTTGTTTATGTGGGGCGGGACATCGCCAATTGGGAGCGACCTTGAATGGCAATCCCAAAGGAAGAACCACTTCAAAATGGGTTTTCCCTTTGCCAGCGGTCATTTACCTCGCCGAAAAATTATCTGGTCCGATGACCTTCTGTTCTCTTTCTTGGTTTATTGATCGGGAATTATTCTGTTTTCCTCCAGTCTTTCCCTTTTTACCTTCTTCCGATCTTTCGATCAGGAATCCTTCTTTTCCTTTTCTTTTCTTTCTTTTCATTTCTTCCTTTTCATTTCTTTCTCTCCTTTTTTTTTACCTTTGATTGGGAATTCGAGTTTTAGCATTCGTTATTCGCTCTCCCTTGAGGAGATTTTGCTGTCCTCTTCTTCGGGGGGAAGGATGAGGATTCTCTTCATGGGCCAAGGTTCAAGGTAGCTCAAGGTTGTGTGTCTCAACATGGTCTTTTCACCGCACGTGCCCGATTTTTGATATTTGGGGCAAAACAAATTCATGTGCCAGAGTGTCGGTTTCGGGTTGAACTCCCATATTATTTCCACGAGGCGTGCGTAACAATGATGATTTGGAAACAACGCGCAAAATTAGTCATGCATACAGCCAGGTGGGTACTCAAGCATCCAGCTTATGGCATTATGATACTAAGGCTTGGGATTTATGCAAGTAGACCCAAGGTTTCCAAATTATGTTCTTTCATTGGTCCAACGAATCCATCCATTCTTATCTCGGTTATTTTGGAAAATAAACTCTTAGCGTCAATTTCTTGTTTCCAAAAGATATGTTTGCTCTCTACGAATGATTTGTGCTTCCTATGACCATAACATGCCGCCCTTCGAGGTCTTTCTTTCTCTTTTCTTTTTGTTTCATTTTTCTTATGCATGTTTTCAAAAAACTATACATCCATCGCTATCTATGAGAAAAGCTTTTTTTTTCTCTGTACACCTACGTTCCTATACACGAAAAAAACTTTTTTCTCTATATACACACGCATTGAAAAACTCTTTCTCTCTATACCGACATGGCCTATATAAAATCTCTATTCCTTTTCAAAGATTTCTTTTCCCCTTTTCAATATACACTCGTTGTTTATATAAAAATTTCCTTTATATACACTCATTGCTCATATACAAGAATTTCTTTTCACACATTGTTTATATACAAAAATTTCTTTTTTTTTCTTTATATACAGATATGACATTTTGTTCACAACGTCTCTTTCTTTCTCTATTCTTGGTGTTATTATGACGTTTGTTCATTTTATTTTAAGATGACGTTCCTAAACGAAAACTCTACACAGTTCCGGAATTTCAACAAAATATTATCGACAATAATGAAATAAGCACTAACGCAACAATCTAAACAAAATGTATGCACAAAACAAATGACAATCGGAAAAAAACAACAAAACCAAACGTTAGTCCCTCAAGTCATAGAAACAAGATAACATACAAATGATAAATGATGAAACATAAAAATGAAAAGAATACGAATCTGGGGATCCCACGATCATGTGGCTCCGCATGCCACTGGACTCTTGGGTCACGGTAACAATAGGTGGGGTGGTCGACAAAAGCAGGGCTTTTGCTCCTACGTATCCTCAATTTTTGATGAGGAACTCATACCTACATAGTTCTTGATGACTGTGAGACTAAAATAGTCTCGGTGTTTTTTTTTCTCACTAAAATGCGAACATGCTTTAGTAAAGAAACAAAACCTCTAACTGATCAGAGCAACATATGATTTTTTTATATGAAAAATAATGTGTCTATTGGAGAAGGAGAGTATGTTGATGAAATTTTCTCATAACCATAAATGAGATTTTGGATGTTAGCACTTCGTTTCTAAACGATCATTTAGAGGAAACACTGGGTTCAACAAAAATAGGAGAAAATCACTCAAAGTGTATCAATCTCACATAGGTAAGTGTTTCATCCTAATTTCGAACCATAGATATGTCATGACTTGATTTTGCAAATCATTTCCTATCAAATCAAAGATTACATGCGTGATCATGGATTAATAGGACTTCTTCTTGGGAATGGGGTTTTTTGGTGGGGAATTTGGCTTTGAGTGTTCTTGGCCTTTTCCTTTTCTGTTTTTGTTTAGTGTGAGGTGAACAAGCCACCGACGCACAGGATTTTGGTTGGCAATCAAAGGGAGAAGACCACTTTAGGTCGTGGTTTCCTTTCTTTTTTTTGTTTACTTGGTGACAATTCTGTATCGTTAAGATATTTTCTGGTCCAAAGACCTTTCTACACATTTCTTTTTCTTCCGATGTTTGATCAGAAATTTTCTTTCTTTATTTGTTTTCTCCCCCTCTTTTGATTGGGAATTTTCTTTCTTTTTTGCTTTCTATCACTCTTTGATTGGGAATTTTCCTTCTTTGTTTTCTTTCGAGGGCAAGGATTGACATTCTCACCCTGGGTCAAGGTTTATGGTAAGTTGGGATTTTGGCTCAAGGCTTGTAGAACGGCTGGATATGATATATGTCAGGGTTTGGCCAGCGGTTCGGGGATAAAGGGGATGCCCCACATTATTTCCATGACATACATGCAACGATGACGATTAGGAAATTTTATGCAAAATTGGTCATGCATGCACCTATGTGGACACTCAAGCATCAAGTTTTTATGGTCATGTGACACTAGGGCTCAAGATTCATTTTCCCTATTTAAGTCAACCCAGTGTTTCCAAAATATGTTCTTTTATCAATTCATGCATTCATCCGAGTCCATTTTGGGTGTTCGGGAAAATTTTCATAGCATTCACCCTTCAGGTGTATTACACACATTTTCTTTCAAAAATTGGTTATGATCAGTGAATTTTTTTTCAAAGAAAAGCTGGAAGTTATCTCTTCTCAAAAGCATGTTGGCTTTTCAACTAAAAGATATATTTTTTGTTCTTGTTTGTTTTTTTGTTTTTTTTCATGAGGTATTTTGCTACCTAAACATGTGTATATTTTTGTGAGGTATTTTTGCTATATACATGCATATCCAAGGTATCTTGCTACCTAAACATACATATATATATTTTGTGAGGTATAACTACCTTCCGAGCTTGTGCTTGTTTTATTTAAATTCCTAGGATCATGAATAACTAGGTGTGTCCTACTATGACTAGAGAAACAAAGGTGATCAAATAACAAGCAGAGATTTAAAAGGTATTAGGTTGCCTCCTAGTAGCGCTTCTTTAACGTCTTGAGCTGGACGCGTGATGACTTGTCGGTCACGGACCTAGTACTTTTGTTTATCTTTGGCTTTGGACTTGGTCGCTTGCTGTCGACCACAAGTCGTAGGCAATGCTCCAGCTTTTGAAGATGAGCTGAGGGGCTTTGGAGGTGGCGGCGGTGCGTCTGTTGCCTGCTGCCGACCATTCCTAGGCTGTTGTGGTGTCTCGCCCTGCGCCTGCCTGGGGGCGCAGTACTTCTCGATGAAAGTCCGGTTAATAGGGGGCTTGATGACCTTACTGGGGGCGATGGACACTCCGTAGAACTGACAGAGGCCTATAATCAGAGCTGGCAACTCTAAGACCCTGTTAGACTTCTTCAGGTCCACTGGGTGTCTTGCGAGCACGATCCCTGCAAACAATAGATGACATAAGAAATCAGTTGAGCAATGTGCATACTTACCTATGTCATGATGGCGTGACCTTGCTGGGGGGAACGGGCACCCTGTAGGACTAACAGAGGCCCGTAACCAGAGCTGGAAACCCCAAGGCCCTGTTGGGCTCCTCCGGGTCCACTGCGTGTCTTATGGGCGCGATCCCTACAAATAATAGATGACATAAAAAATCAGTTGAGAGAAGTGCATACTTACCTATGTCACGATGGCATGACCTTGCTTAGGGGACGGGCACCCTGTAGGACTGACAGAGGCCCGTAACCAGAGCCGGAAACCCCAGGGCCCTGTTGGGCTCCTCCGGGTCTACTGGGTGTCTTGTGGGCGCGATCCCTACAAATAATAGATGGCATCAGAAATCAGTTGAGAGAAGTGCATACTTACCTATGTCACGATGGCATGACCTTGCTGGGGGGACTGGCACCCTGTAGGACTGACAGAGGCCCATAACCAAAGTCGGAAACCCCAGGGCCTTGTTGGGCTCCTTCGGGTCCACTGGGTGTCTTGTGGGCACGATCCCTACAAATAGTAGATGGCATCAGAAATTAGTTGGACATAATGCATACCTACCTATGTCGGGACGGCATAGACCAACTGATACTTTCGCAGGGGGAGATTGGCATTACGGTTGCTGGGCAGAATGTTGCTAAGTAGCAATGTCATACATATCTGTGTAAGAGTGGTCATGTTGGTGCGCACGATCCGCACTCGTCTCTTTGCAGTGGCACGGGTGAAATCTTGCCCCGATATGCATAGTAGTTACGCGATAGCCTCCCTCTCTGGTTGTGCTAGCACAATTGGTCGCTCCTCCAGGATCAGAGGGTGGCCCAGGAACTGATAAAAGGAAACTACTCGCCCCTTAACCAGGAGCGCAAGTCCCGGTTAAGCATTAAGGGCATAGGACTTTAAATTCTCTTAAGGTGTGGGTATGGAGCCCACTGAAAGTGAGGACGCGTAGCCCTCTAAAGGCGAGGACGTGTAGTCCTCTAACGGTGAGGACGTCTAGTCCTCTGAAGGCGAGGACGTGTAGTCCTCTGAAGGTGAGGGCATGCAGCCCTCTGATGGCGAGGACGTGTAGTCCACTGAAGGTGAGGGTGTGTAGCCCTCTAAAGGTGAGGACGTGTAGTCCTCTGAAGGTGAGGGCGTGCAGCCCTCTAATGGCGAGGACGTGTAGTCCTCTGAAGGTGAGGATGTGTAGTCCTCTGAAGGTGAGGGTGTGCAACCCTCTGAAGGCGAGGGTGTGCAGCCCTCTGAAGGTGAGGACATGTAGTCCTCTGAAGGCGAGGACGTGCTGTCCTCTGACGATGAGGATGTGTAGTCCTCTGAAGGTGAGGACGTGCAGTCTTCTGAAGGTAAGGACGTGCAGTCCTCTAAAGGTGAGGATGTGCAGTCCTCTGAAGGTGAGGGCGTGCAGTCCTCTGAAGGTGAGGGAATGCAGCCCTCTGAAGTCGAGGACGTGTAGTCCTCTGAAGGCGAGTGCGTGTAGCCCTCTGAAGGCGAGGGCGTGTAGTCCTCTAAAGGTGAGGACGTGTAGTCCTCTGAAGGTGAGGACGTGTAGTCCTCTGAAGGTGAGGGTACTAGTACCCAAGGGTCCACCCCTATGAGAAAGCAAGAGATTGACTCATTGAGAGGGCTGGTCATTCCAAATTCAAAAGATTGGACATTAGATGTAGGAAATCTATGCAGTTAACATGAATTTTAGGGATGCAGATGCACGCAACCTTTGTCGTGAAATTTGGTAAATGCAGACTTCATATGAAACAATGCAATGTAATGGAAAGTTGTACAATGTTCATGACATTCTTTCCCTATTTTGTGATTTTGATTTTGATTTGATTTTTTTTTGGAAAACACAGATTGACTGTCCTTTTGAAAGAGGTGATAATTCATGCAACCTTATCCTATCTTTTGCAAATCTCTCCGGGAACTCCCTCAGAGTGTATATTCTGTTTGATTTAGTCACTTGACCATTTTGGAGTGACGGCAATGGAGTCGTTTGATGTTTAATCAATCCATTGAAATTCCAGGATTTGTCCCCCCTTTTTTTGTTTAAAAACATCGACGGGTGAGAACTTTTGATCTGCCCCTAGGTTCGCTTGAGGCTCATGCACGGTGCCCCTTATTGCCCCAGTGTAGGGCTTTGAGGTACCAATTGTTATCTTTCGTCATGACCTTATAGTAAGGGAGAATGAAAGAAGCGGTTGATTCTTGCAAAAAGAATTATCCAAGGACGAGAAACAGTTGAAGGATTTTTTTCGGTTGATGGATTAAGTCAAATGACTCCTATTCTTGATAACTCACTTCTCTCTAAAAAAGACAAACTTTCCAGAATGATAAAATGAGGTCACATGAACGTCTATATTTTTACTTGAAAACACAGTCAATCAAATGTTTTTTTATTTTTATTTTGAAACTTATTTTTGCTTTACTTGTCGTTTTACGGCACCCTCACCAAATGTGTAACATGAGTAATTTCTTATTGAACGGTCTTGGAAGTCCACACTCAGGAGTGCAGGTCGCTTGAGCAAACAGACCAATGGCTTGCACCCACATTCCGATGAAAGTTGAATAAGCAAAGATGCGTTTGTGAGAGGATGAGGGACAAAGATATCAAATTTATCCATTTTATTTAGCATTGTAACTGTGGTTTACAATAATGGTATAAACTTGAAAATCCTGATGAGCCATTAGAGACATCTAACAACAGCTTTCAAAATTGCCCCATGTGTGGCATTTCTTGTCAATGTCAAGATTTACACGCGGTTTTCCTTAAAAATTTCAGCCAGCCCGCATCAATTAGACCTTGTACCTTACGCTTCAGGGCCCTACAATGCTCAATGGAACGCCCCGGGGCTTCTCCATGACAAGCACACATTGCGTTTAAGTCGTATTCTCGGAGAAATGGAGGTTGATGAACCTTGGTTGGGGTTATGGCTACCATTGAATTATCAAGTAGATATAGGAGCAAGTCAGCATAGGACACCGGAATAGGGGTGAATTCTACAGGCTTTTTCGCTGCAAAATTCATTTCTTGGTTGGTGTTTTGGTTTGTGCTAAAGGTGGTGTTCGTCATTGGAAGTGCGGTAGAAAGGCTTTGTGGATAACTGGGTGGTGGGTAAGGAGAAGATTTGTTATTGGCTGAGTAATGACATTGTTGGGTTGGTGGGAAACTTGGATGTATAGGAATGGCAGTCACAACATGGGTTTCTCCCTCATTCTCACCCTCTTCATTTGCCCCAGTTTTTTTGCATTTATCAAAGCATGATGATTAGATTTACCTCTTTTTAGACCCACTTCGATCATTTCGCCAGCGAAGACCAAATCCGCAAAGCTTGAAGGTGTGTAACCCACCATTTTCCATAACAGAACACTAGTAATATGTCTATTATCATTGTTATTATTTCTTTCTTCGTCATTGAGGGAAACACTTGAGTTGCCAGATCCCTCCACCTTTGGGCGTATTCTTTGAAAGATCCGTGCCCCCTTTTTGCACATGTTCTGTAGTTGCATCCTATCCGAAGCCATTATACTGACACTGCCTAACGAAGGCAACCATTAGGTCCTTCCAAGAATGGACTCGGGAAGGTTCCAAGTTAGTGTACCAGGTAACAGCTACCCCAGTAAGACTTTCTTGGAAGGAATGTATCAGCAATTCCTCATCTTTTGCGTATGCCCCCATCTTCCGATAATACATCTTTAGATGGTTCTTGGGGCAAGTAGTCCCTTTGTACTTGTCAAAGTCCAGCACCTTGAACTTGGGAGGGGTGATGATATTGGGTACTAGGAACAACTCTTCTAGGTTAGCAAATGCATAATCTTCACCTCCTTCAATGGCCCTGAGCCTTTCCTCTAGATGATCCAACTTTCCCATTTCTGCCATAGCATGAGGGTTTTTACTTGTTGTGGAATGCAAGAGGTGTAGTTGTGGGTGATACTGAGGGCCCTCCAAAGTGTTTTGCAGGGGTATACCACCAACTGCTTGCCCTTCAGTGGCATATCCGAGGCAAGGCTCGAAGTCGGCTAGATTGTGGTGGGGAATTTCATGTGTCTCCCCCACGGTTTAAGAGACATGTGCATGATCAGTTTGGGGTTGTTGGCTCTCAATGGGTATAGGAGTGGAGTTATTGACATTCTCATTGGGAGTGTATGCCACATTGGGTGGCGTATAGTTGGGAGGCAAGCCATATAACGGGAAGGCATGCTCGTTTTGAATTTGCACATCATGGGGTCGTCCGTACTTCCCAAATCTTTGCCCACCATATCTGAGGTTGGATGATTCATTTGGTTGAGATCAGATGGGGGCATCGGGTTCACCTTAGCAACAGCCCTGGTAGTGGCAACTGCAACCGCATTGGCTTCCATTATCTTCTTCATGCTCATCATGGCCTCCATCATTGTGGGCATTTGCTCTTTCATGGCCTCCATGTCGGCTTTCATCTGCTCTTGCACCTCCTCTACTTCACCCATTACTCTAGCTCTAGCAAGGGTTCGGTAAGGGTGCCATAAAACGTATTCTTTTCTTTTTGATAACAATGATTAAGTTCTTTTTTTTCAAGGAAAGAATGCAACGAGCAATGCAACCAATGAAAAGCACAGATGTATGCGAATGATGCACAGTATTGCAAATTTTTATGCAGGACATGGGGTTGAATCAATTTAGATTTTCGACATGGTCCATGACATCTTTGTCAAGGTGAAACTGGAAGTAACAAGGACATCAACAATCCTAAATGTGTTTGGCAGTAGACGAAGCAGTAATGTAACTCGATCCATCTTTTGTCCCAATTTTTGCAAGATGGTTACTTCTATATTTCAACTTGACTTTATGAACCTTTTCGTAAAAGCATGAGCTTGGTTCAACCCTATAATCCAAGGAATGGCAATTCTGATCGCCAATACCTCAACAACATTTCATAGGGATGAATGACTCGGGCATACTTTAAGCTATGCATGGAAAATGTAATTATGAAATTGAGATGCCCGAAGAAACATCATTTCCTAGTTAACCATGCATTAGGTACCATGTTCAATCATTTTTTTTAAGTGAAATGGGTTTATGATCCCAACATGGTTGGCTCATGGTATCGAATATATGCAACTAAGAATGCATCATGAATTTTCATGCTTCGCTTTTTGTTTTTGTTTTACAGAGGAAAATGCAAGGATCATGCATGAGCGAACATGAAAACAAAAGGTATGCAGTTTGTAGAACAAAAAGTATGTTGAACGCATATGCATGATGATGCAATGACTCATGCAAGATGTGATGCTGGAATATGATAACTGATAAAAGCAAAGATGACCGTTTAAGGCGTTGGACCTTAAAACAGTTTTCAGTAATTTTTGCGGACAAAGCTTGATTTGTAAGTTGATTTTAGCCTTAGTTTCACTTTGGTTATTAGTCAATTCATTCAAGGAAACTTCCAAAGAAAAATGTCCGATCGATTTTTTTGATTATTTTATTTAAAAATATTTTGATTATTTTATTATTATTTTGCCTTTTTTTTGTTTAACCGATGTTACAGCGTGAACGATCAGTTAGATTTTGTTTTAACAGTGATTAAACGAGATTACAATGCAAATGATCGGTTGAAATTCATTTTATCATTTATTAGGCGAGAAAACGGCTTAAACGATCGGTTAAAGCTCGTTAAAAACGCAAGAAAAGAAACCGAAAGTGAACGAAATAAAGATGAAAGCCAAAAAAACAAGAAATGAATTAAAAGTCTCAGATTTGGAAACTTACCCGTTGAAGAACGAAGAACGGATGAAGAATGGTGAAGAACAGAGGACAACCTTCACTGAATTGCTTACGGAAACATCTCGGAAGCGTTACGGAAGCGCATCGGCTTAGATTTTCTTCACAGAAACAATTTTTTTCACCCAAAACAGCTGAAATGCATAGCCATGGGATCAGGTACCCTTAGAACAGGCCCTTTTGCCTTTTTATAGGAAAAAGGGGGAGGAGGTTGCCGCCTAGCTCGCCCAGGCGAGCTTCGAAAAACACTCTGGCAGGCCCAATTCAAAATTTCAAAATTTCTATTTGCACCCCCCATTTTGATAAGTTCACCCCCTTCTTTCGTAATTTACGGAAAAGTTACGGAAGCCTATAGGACTTGATTTTCTTCTTTCTTTCTCTTCCTTCTCACCCATATTAAGTTAAATATGCTTATTTAGGGTTATGAGAATTTTACGGAAGCATTACGGGTGTCCCGGAAGCCCCTGAAGCCTATTTTTTAACAAAACAGGGGAGGTGGTTGCCACCTAGCTCGCCCAGGCGAGCTAGGTTGCTTCCACCTTAACCAAGAAAATGCCCAGAAACCTCTAGAAGGGCCAGATTGAAAATTACTTTTTGCACCCCCCCATTTTACTAAATACACCCCTTTTGCCCCTTTTTTGTTGATTCTTTTTCCGTAACATTACGGAACCTCACGAATTACGTAATGATACTTGTTTTCTTTCTGTAATGTCATGAAAATTTATGGATTACGCAACCATCCCCTCTTCGACTTCTGGAATGTTACGGAACTTTACGAATTGCGTAATAATGTTTCTTTTCGACTCCCAACATGTCGCGGAACTTCACGGATTGCTTAACGATGGGTGTCAAGTTCCTCGAAGCGGTCAAGCGAAGGTTGCATGCCATCAAAAAATGGTCCCCGGACGAAATTAGGGTATGACAATAGCATAGTCTGTGAATTCCATGGTTGCCACCTTCATCTTTTTATCCTCGGTATAATTGTGGCATGCAAATAGTTGCTCAATTTTCATTTCCCACTCCCAATATGCTTCTGGATCACTCTTTCCTTGAAAAGGGGGTATGTTCAACTTTACTCCTTCAATTTTGTCCTCTCTAGCATCACCCTCATTATTTCTCCATCTCCTCCTTCTACCTCCACCATCATCACCATTTATTTGATTTTCTAGTTGTTCAATTCTCCCATACAACTCCTTGATATGTTCTATCAACATTCTTTGCATTTGGCTGTAATCACCTCAATCAACAATCTATTGTCTCCCCTTAGAGGAGGGGTACCATCACCACTTGTACTTGCCATATTTCAAGTAAAGGACCAGAGAAAAGAAATGAAGTAATAGGACCTCACCACTCTTCTCACGTGTTTATACTCAAAGATGTATCACTTGTGTATGGTGCTCTCTTTATGTCTTTTTCTCTAATGTTTCACTCTTTGCCTTTTATCACTCTTTCCCTCACTTAAAATTCTTACTTGAACCAAAAATCTATAATCAAGAAGCACTTTTAAAGGTAGCAATCACAGAGCTTAAACAAAAATCTAGCACCAATAAATGCAAATAAGTAGTAAAGAAAAATTTCACTACCAACAAACAAGCAAAACAAACATTAATTTTATGGAAAAACAATTATTAGAGAAGACACTTGACACTTAGGAATTTAATTAACAAGTGGGGTGCAATAAATTTAATGAACACAACTGATGTACTTTTTTTTAAAACTTCTTTTGCTATAGATTTTTTTTAAATGCTTTTAATAATGAAGTATATAATTTTGGAATGAAACTGTGAAGTTGCAGAAACTGAGAATGAAACTGAATTAAAATTCCCAACAAAACAAGCACATATTTAACACTCAACAGCAACTTAGCCCAAATCACATGGATTGAAAGGATTAAACTTTATGAGCAATAATGAACATGGGATGAACTCCAAGAACACAAATGCAGAACTATATTGACTGAACAAGAATTGAAGAAAAAGACACTGGGAAATTGAAAGAGTAAATTATGACCAAACAAAAAAGGTTGTAACAAAATTGCACAATTCAAATTGCGCAAACAAAATTTAGGGGTTTAGGGTTACCCAAAAATGCAGAACATGATGGATGAACTCAACCTTATTTCCAACCCTAGAACTTGGCTTTGATACCAAATGATGTGAATCCCCTTTGCCTTACTTCAATTCAAATCAATTCTAGGATAGAATTCATACACCAATTGACCCAGAAACGTATCTTAACTTTTATTCGTTTCTCAGCCTACAAAACTCGGATTGAGACAATTCCAAATCGAGGTGAAAGAGGACATTCTGAAACATAATTTAGGCACAAAAAACACCAAAAAGGTTAAGTAAAACGAGAGATATGCAAATAAGAAATTGGAAAGAATTATAAAATTAGAATTGCAGAAATTAACAAGGACACAAAAAATGCGAAAGGAAGAACAAGATATAGGCACAAAAAACACCGAAAAGGTTAAGTAAAATGAGAGATATGCAAATAAGAAATCTGACAAAATTATAGAATTAGAATTGTGGAAATTAACAAGGACACAGAAAATGCGAAAGTAAGAACAAGATAGGGGCCACAAACAATGATGTCTGATATGCCTTGAGGATCACCACAAGAATTGAGCAATTCTTGATAAGATCAAATGGTTCAAGGAAGAACCCAAGCAGAGACAATTGTCATGCTTCAATGATAAAACCAGCAAAAGGCCCCTATCCATTCACTTCACAATTGATTTATACAAATCGGTTATCATGTACTTGGTAGAAAATAAAAGAAACGTAAAATCTCAACATTGTAAGCATAAGTAAAATGCGTTAGTGGTTAAGTGAGGCATAATTAAGCTTGAGGTCCAAGTCTCAAAACTAGCTACAAGCACTTTATTATTATTTATTAAATGCCTTAGTCAATAATTGTCTTTTGTTCTCACTCCAAGCAAGCAATACATGTGACTAGCAACCCAGACATGCAGGCCATTAGATTTTGGGTCCCCTCATACAATTGGATTGCCCTCATATTAGCCATTATATGTTGCAACGCTTCTTGGGTCTTTTTATCTCTTGCTCTTTTGTCATAGGCCCTCCTATCCCTTGTATTGGGTCTTGGGTTTCCTTCTAGGCTTAGGCCTGGTCTTTGATGTCTTCATCAACATCAAGTCCACTTAGTACAAACTCTAGCTAATTATTACAAATGGAGACATACCCAATCCTAGAGCAAAATGGACAGGCATAAATCTCGCTATAATGAAGCTTAACACAAAATCTCATTATACTTTGACATGTGCTCTTTCCATAAATGAGTACAAGAAGATCTGTAGACTAAAGACGACCAAAGATATTTGAGACTAGTTAAGCATCACGAGTTCCAGCACTCCTCCAGATGAAAGGACATGAGTAAAAAAGAAATACAAGGAGGAAAGCAATGAGATCATCTACTTCGAATGTCAAAAACCTGCACATGGGAAGGCTAAACGTCCCCAACTTAAGAAGAAAATATATTTTGCTGACAAGAAAAAGAAAATTTTGATGGTCACCTAGGATGACTAAGAAAATAAGAAGAATATTAGTTCAGATGATGAGCAAGCTAACATCTTTCTGATGGTAGATACAGACAAAAAGATTAAGGTAAAAACTTATTTTGAATTTGATACTTCTTCTAGCTCTTCATCAGACGATCGAGAAGATATGCCTTATGATTTTCTTCTTCAAAATTGTCATATGATTTCTCTTTAGTTCAAAAAGTGTAAAGAAAAATATAAAGCATTTGTTTTTTAAAACACTAAGCTGAAGAAATCAAATGATATTCTGGAAAAGAAAATCCTAACTCTAAAAGTGAGTCTGGTCTAAGCTAGTAAGATAGAAAAATCCTTTACAGTTTAAAAACTTAAAGAGGAAGTAACATGTCTTAACAAAGACTTTGGGAAGTTTTTGGAATCTCAAACACATTAACCATGCTTTTAAAATTCCATCAATACCCCTATGATAAGTCTGGCCTAGGATTGGAAAAAGAGGCATCATCCTCCAAGTTACAATCAAACTTAGACAAATATGACTTCTTTGGCAAGTCTGGACATTCCAAGTTCAGATGCATCCATAAGAAGTAGCAGATGTTTAAGGGTACTAATGCTCATGGAACCAAAAAGATTTGGGCACCAAAATCTCAAATTGTTCCTATTGCAAATATCCTTGGTAGGAAAAGGTTAGGGTTTAAGCTGGTACTTAGACAGTGGATGCTCATGACATATGCAGGTGAAAGGTCTATGTTCCTCGACCTAAAGCCAGTTGAAGGAGGAGTGGTTTCCTTTGGAGGCATGAGCAAGGGGAAAATTACTAGTATAGGTAAAATCAGTATTCCCTCTCTAGCCTCCATAGGCAACGTCTTATATGTTGAAGGTCTGAAGTATAACTTACTGAGTATAAGTCAATTTTGCAACAGTGGTTATATTGTGTCCTTAAACAACAACCAATGTATAGTCAAGACAAAAAGATGTCAAGTCCTTCTTTACTTCAAGATGACACAATAATTTGTATGAGATTGATATGATAGATCATAGTATACAAAATGTAATTTGTCTGCTTTCCAAAGAAAATGAAAGATGGATTTGGCATAAAAAACTTAGGCATGTCAATTTGAAACATATTTCAAAATTATCTAAAAAGGATTTAGTAAAAGGGTTGCCTAATATTTGTTGGAAAACCCATCTTCTCTTTGAAGCATGTCAACAAGGGAAACATATCAAAACTTCTTTTAAATCTAAAGACGTTATTTCCACCACTATATTGTTACAACTATTTCACATGGATCTGTTCGAAACAACTTGAATGTTGAGTTTGGGATGTAAGAAATATGAATTTCTCACAGTTGATGACTACTCAAGATATACATGGGTTTACTTCCTTGCACATAAACATGAGTCTTTGAGATATTTTATAAGAGGGTTCAAAATGAAAAAGGTTTTTGTCTTTCTTTTATTAGAAGTGACCATGGAACTAAGTTTGAGAATACTAAGTTAAAACCATTTTTGTGAAAGGAATGGTATTTTTCATAACTTGTCTTAACCGAGAACCCCTCAAGAAAATAGGGTAGTTGAAAGGAAAAATAGAACTTTGCAAGAAAAGGCTAGGACCATTCTTTTCACAACTTGCTTTGTTCAAAACAAAATATTGATAAGACCAATGATAAAAAAGACTCCTTATGAACTATGGAAAGGAAGAAGACACATTATTTCATACTTTCATCCATTTGGATGTAAGTGTTTTATCCTTAACACTATAGATCAACTCACAAAGTTTGATTCAATGGTGGATAAAGGGATCTTCTTAGGGTATTCTGACACATCTAAAGCTTATAGATTGTTTAACCCAAGAACTTTAGTAATGGATAAGTCTATTCATGTTAATTTTAATTATGGTCTAACAATTGATAGAAAGCTATCAAATCTTGAGGATAATTTTGCAGATACGTAAATTGGTTTATATGTTTCTCCCAAGGTAGATGAAGTTAAATAGTCTGATGAAATTCCTCCTCAAGCTTGAGAGTCATCTAGCCAACAACCTCAGACTAAGGATTAGAAATTTTTGTTAATTACCACCCTTAAGATTAGATCATTGGAGATCAAATTGAAGGAGTTAGAACTAGATCATCATTCAAAGATGTTGCATCTTGCATTCTCGTGTCTAAAATAGAACCACAAACAATAGATGAAGCTTTGTCAAATAATGACTGGACCATTGCAATGGAAGAAGAACTCCACCAATTTACCATAAATGATGTTTGGACACTTGTTCCCAAGCCCAAGGACAAAAACATCATTGGAACAAGTTAGATATTTAGAAATAAGTTGGATTAACAAGGTAAGGTGGTAAGGAACAAGGCTAGGTTAGTAGCTCAAGGCTATAACCAGCAAGAAGGTATAGACTTCATAGAAACCTTTGCTCCTATTGCTAGACTTGAAGCTATAAGAATCATGCTTTCCTTTGCTACTTATAAAAATATAAAGCTATTTCAAATGGATGTTAAAGTGCTTTCTTAAATGGCTTTATTGAAGAGGAACTATATGTTAAACAACCTCTAGATTTTGAAGATCATACTTTTCTAGACCATGTTTTCAAACTTAAAAAGGCTCTGTATGATTTGAAATAGGCACCATGTGCTTGGCATGAAAAATTAAGCTTTTTTCTTTTAGAAAATGGCTTTATCATAGACAAAGTGAATACAATTCTTTTTAGAAGAGAAGTTTGCAAATATTTCATTATAGGTCAAATTTATGTTGATTATATTATATTTGGAGCCATTAATGAACCACTTTGTAAGGATTTTTCTAATCTGATGAAGAATGAATTCAAAACGAACATGATGGGAGAACTTAAGTTCTTTCTAGGGCTTTAGATCAAGCAAGACAATAAAGGCATATACATTCATAAGTAGAAATACACTAAAGAAGTTCAAGATGGAAGGTTTCATACCAATGAAAACACCTATACATGCTTCCAATCCTCTTAGCAGAGATGAAACAAGTAAACCAGAATATCAGATGATATACAAAGTTATGATTCATTCCCTTCTGTATTTGACTGCTAGAGACCTGATATTATGTATAGTGTATGTCTATGTGCTAGATTTCAGTCTGATCCTCGAGAGTCACATCTTAAAGTTGTTAAGAGGATATTACGCTATCTAGTAGGTACTACTAACCAAAGTTGGTTCTAAAATAAAAACCAAGATTGGTTAGTAGGATACTGTGATGTAGACTATATAGGAGACAAAGTTGAACGAAAAAGCACAAGTGGTGGATGCCACTATATTGGAGCTTGTCTAATATCATGGGCAAGTAAGAAGCACGACTCCATTGCTCTATTGAGGCATAAAAATAGTGCTCACACAAGGGAAAGTGTACCCTACACAATAGTAACAATGGAATAAAAATTCGTTTATTCAACCCTCAAGACTAGTTATATTTCCAAATATTCAAAATTATTAAACAATTGAGATAATTCAAAAGAAAATTTAAGTATTTTTATGGTTTTTTGGTATTTTAAAAGAAAGAAATTAGACTATTGTAGAAGAGACATTTAAGTGATATTAAAAGTGACCAGGGATTAGGATTCACTGGCACCATTTTTTCTCCAATTCCGATTCTAATGAAGTTCCTTCCATAGTTAATTTTCGGTTTCCAAAGTCAACCAAAGCCGATGATCAAGCTCAAAGCATGCTCTTTGCCTTAAATCAATACTCCAATGATCATGGATATATCAACCTAAGTCAAAACATATAATCAATTCCAGGGATGATCAATAAGGTGTAAAACATTCTCTACCTAGGTCTACCCCGCATACATGATGATCACCACAAATTAAACATAAGATAGATCAATTCCTAAATAAAAAATAAGAATAACGAAGAGAATTAATTAACATAAAACACTGAGGAATTTCATTTAGAATAGAGAAAAGGGTACAATTGGATTAGTTACATCATAACCCCCGAACTATGGTGACTAGTCTCTTATGATTAGAACACAACTTGAAATCATATACGAAATTAGCATAGACATACCAATAAGGTATGAAGGATGATCATGATTCATCCTTACAGTGTTGTCCATGCTTCGAAATTCTAAAAACCCCTGAGAGTGCTCTCAAATTCATAAATTAGGTAAAAGATGATGTCAAAGATACAGAAAACAACCCTATTTATAGCTTCATACAGATATTTGGCAAAAAGTTGCACTACATTTGTGTTGAACTCCACCACAACTGTTGTCTGAAACTTATGACTACGGCCCTAATAGTGTGCACTATGGTCGTGGTGAGTTTACCATGACCGTCGTCAGAAGTTAACACTATTAAGAAGGGATGCCATTATTTTTCCATGGACATACTTCTTACCATGGTTGGATGAATGTATCATGGTCATAGTCAAGTGATAGAGTTCTTCAAACCTTCATAAAACTTGCAATTTCCAACTTTTTCACTCCATTGAGTGGCTATACTTTTGCAAGACAAACTAGTGTTCAAACGTGATTTATGCCAAGAAAATCCATGAAAATGGGACAAAACTCACAAAATATCACTCATAAAGTGGTTTATCATTTATCTATAGCAAAAGTTTAATATGTCTGGTGCAAGTTGTTCCTCACAACTATTATGGCTCAAGTATCAGTTAAAAGATTACTCTAGTTTTGAGAATAATATACCAGTATACTGTGAGATCACTAGTGCAATAAATCTATATTAAAAAAACCATACAACATTGAAAGGCTAAACATATTGAGAAAAGATATTGTTTTGTTCGTGCATATGTGCAAAAAGGTGTGTTTGATATAAAGTTAAACATAGATTATCGATGTGTTGACATCTTTACTAAGTATTTGTCTGAAGATTGCTTTTTCTATATTAGGGGACATTTAAATATTGTTAGTTTGTCAAACTAATAGTGTATACTTCACTGTCTCAAACAATGGCATTATCTCGAAGCCTTTCATTAATCTGTTTGGACAAACTTGCGTTCAAGTATACATCTCTTTGAATTTGTTTATTTGTTTTCATCTAAAAAATAAAACCATAAAAATATTTAAATCTTCTTTTTAATCACATTAGCAGTTATTTTAACAAACTTGACTAATTAGGAATACAACTGGTCTTTTGAGTTCGATATCCAAGCTTTCGAGTCCATTGTTACTATTGTGTAGGGTACACTTGCCCTTGTGCGAGCCATACATATTTTACACATCAAGTTTCTAGCGACATTGTCGAGGGCTAGTTGTGGAATTCCCAACTAGTTTAATTTTGTTAAACCAAACAGTTTTGTCTATAGAAATTCTTTTATTATTTATTTAATTTTTTTGCTATTTATTTTTATTTTATTCTTTTATTTCTTGTTGCCCTTGATCTTCTCCTCTATTTTGTAGTGCATGCAAACCAAGTCCCAAAATCCACCACTGCAATATGAACCTGAGATTAACAAGTTATCCAAAGACTTTGTGCAGAACTCCAAGGAGAAAGAGAAAGATAAATTATAGTTGATCCAACCTAGACCCTTATGGATTACCTCACTCCTAACTTGGGGGAAGCCAATACCAACCAGCTTATCGATCTACTAAAGGGAATCATGTTTGACTTCAAGCATGAGTTGTTACAGATGTTGGAGAACAACCCATTTAGTGGTGGTGCCCATCAACATCCTATGCAGCACCTGACGAAGTTCATCAAGTTGACCAACACGGTGAGACAAAACTGTGTACTAGTGGAGTACATCAAACTCTATGCCTTTCTTTTCTCTCTTAATGGGAAGGCATGAGATTGGTTGTGCTCACTACCTAAGAACAAAATCACTACATGGAACCAATGCACAAGTGCCTTAAGGAGGTATTTCTCTCCCATGAAGACAGATCAACACATCAGGGACATTGGAAACTTTGTACAAAGGGAGCAAAAGGGTCTACTTGAAGCCTGGGAAAGGTTGCAAGAGATTATCAGAAGCTGTCCACACCATGGCATTACTCAATAGAGACTGGTGTAGAAGCAAAGCTTCACGGTGAATCAAGAGTGATTCAAAGATGTTTTGAAGATAAAAAAGATGATAACAAAAGATGATGACAAAGGCGATGACAAAAAGCTCAAAGGTCAATCAAAGAATGAGTTCAAGATGTTCAAGATAGAATCAAGAACACTTCAAGATTCAAGAGGAAAGTTGAATTCAAGAATCAAGAATCAAGAATCAAGACTCACGATTCAAGAATCAAGAAAAGGCTATTCAAGAATCAAGAAAAATCTTAAACAAGATATGTATGAAAAGGTTTTTTCAAAAACCGAGTAGCACATGGATTTTTCTCAAAACATGTTTACCAAAGAGTTTTTACTCTCTGGTAATCGATTACCAGATTATTGTAATCGATTACCAGTAGCAAAATGGATTTGAAAAAGTTTTCAAACTGAATTTACAACATTCCAATTAATTTCAAAAAGCTGTAATCGATTACAATGTTTTGGTAATCGATTACCAGTGCCTTTGAATGTTGAAATTCAAATTCAAATGTGAAGAGTCGCATCCTTTCACATAAAAGCCTTGTGTAATCGATTACACTGATTTGGTAATCGATTACCAGTGATTGTTTCTGAATAAATCAAAAGATGTAACTCTTCAAAAGGTTTTTGACTTTTTCAAATTGGTTTTAAGTTTTTCTAAAAGTTATAACTCTTCTAAATGGTCCTCTTGGCCAGACATGAAGAGTCTATAAAAGCAAGGCTTTGTTTTGTATTTTTAATCATTCATTCAATCAATCTTTCTAACACTTTTCCAATCAATCTTATACAATCCTTTACAAGCCTTGAATCTCTTTGAACTTCTTCTTCTTCTTTGTGTTAAAAGCTTTCCAAAGCTTTTTGGTTTTCTAAACCTTGAAAACTTGTGCTATTCATCTTTTTCATTCTCTTCTCCCTTTGCCAAAAAGAATTCGCCAATGACTAACCGCTTGAATTCTTTTTGTGTCTCTCTTATCCCTTTTCCAAAAGAACAAAGGACTAACTGCCTGAATTCTTTTGTGTCTCCCTTCTCCCTTGTCAAAGAATTCAAAACGACACAGTCTGAGAATTCTTTTGATTCTTCCCTTTCCCTTATACAAAAGTATTCAAAGGACTAACCGCTTGAGAATTCTTTTGTATCCACATTCACAAAGTATCAAAGGTTTAACCGCCTGAGATCTTTGTCTTAACACATTGGAGGGTACATCCTTTGTGGTACAAGTAGAGGGTACATCTACTTGGGTTGTTGACTGAGAACAAGAAAGGGTACATCTCTTGTGGATCAGTTCTAGTGGAGGTACATCCACTAGGTTCAAAGAGAACAAGAGAGGGTACATCCCTTGTGGATCTTTGCTTGTAAAAGGATTTTTACAAGGTTGAAAGAAATCTCAAGGACCGCAGGTCGCTTAGGGACTGGATGTAGGCACGGATTGTTGCCGAACCAGTATAAAAACTCTTGTGTGTTTGTCTCCTTCTTCCCTACTCTTTTACTTTCTGCTGTGCATTTTAATTTCTGCTTTTACTTTTGGTTAAGTTTCTCTTCTACTCCTTATTCTCTTAACAACATAAGTAAAAGCCTTAGAAGAGTAAATTTTTAATTAGTAAAGGTTTAGGAATAATTAATTCAACCCCCCCTTCTTAATTATTCTAAGGCCACTCGATCCAACAACTGGTCCATATTTTCTATGGTCGAGTGCTCTCACACAATAGGACAAGTTTAGATGTTACTTGTGGGGGTAACCTCATGTTAAAAACCCTTGTTGATGCCATCAGGACCATTGAAGATATGTGCTCTAACCCCTATAACAACTCAAGGGATAGGAGGATGATGAAGAGAGGCCTCAACTATGTGGATAAAGATGATTCCCAAATTAAATTTGGAAAGCAAATGCAAACTCTAACACTAAAGATTGAGACACTCGTGAGAGCTTAAGCTCAAGTTCCGATCACTACACCTTCATTCCCAACTTGTCATAGATGTGGGATTATGCACAAGCTAGGAGAATGCACTATTGATGACAAGCTAGCTACAACCATGGATGAGATCAATTTTTATGGGGAGGACATAGTTCTTATAATCATTACCCCAACAATTTTAATCAAGGATATGGCTTTGGGAAGAATCAAGGAATGTATAGATCTCAACCTATGCAAAATCAAATGCCTTGACAAGATGAGAGACAACCCACTTTTCAAGAAACCATGCTTCAATATATGGCTCAGAATGATCAAAGAACGAAGCAGGTGGAGTCTCAATTGTCCAACATACAATCTCTCTTGTCACCAAGGTAGTCAGACAACTTCCTTTAACAATCTGAACCAAATCCTAAGAAGAAAGATGTCAATGTTGTGATGACCAAAAGCAAGAGGAATCAATAGGACTCTGAGGAGAAGGAAAGTTCTTTCCCAAAAGTTATAGATGACATCCTTATTGAGAAGGACTAAGCACCTAAGAAAGTTTAGGTTCCTACTGATGGAAATCCAGTGCCAAAGAAGGAAGGGGATCAAAAGAAGGAGATACTGAAATCTCCCTAGGTAAGTCTACCATTTCCTCATAGAATTAAAAATGATCAACGAGATATGCAATTTAGAAAATTTCTTGAGGTTATGGGTAAAGTGCACATCAGCCTTCCTTTCATTGAGGCTATTGCATAAATGCCATCTTATGCCAAACATTTAAAATAAATTTTATCAAACAAAGTCTCTGGTAAATTTCGGCACTGTGGGTCTCAATGAGAAATGTTCCACTGTGGTCCTTAGAAAACTTCCCCCTAAGATGAAAGTCTCTGGTAATTTACTATTCCTTGTTTAATAGGAGGGTCTTACTTTGATAAGTGCCTATGTGATTTGGGGGCTACTATAAATTTGATACCTTATTCCATATTTAAGAAGTTGGGCATAACAGACTTAGAACCTACTAACATCACTCTTCACCTTGCTGATCATTCAGTTGTCTATCCTAGAAGGGCGATTGAGGATGTGTTGGTTAAGGAGGAAAAGTTCATCTTTTCAGTTGATTTTGTTATTTTAGATATAGAGGTTGATGAGGATGTCTCTTTCATATTGAGATGACTTTTCCTTAATACTTTTGATTTACTTATTAAGGTTAGGTTTGGTAGACTCACCCTTAGGTTGGGGATGAAAGAGTAGTATTTAGTTTATCTAATACTTTGAAACAACCTTCCTCATTAGTTGATGCACTAATGGAGGGGGTATTCCCAAGTGTGGGGATGCCTGACCCTTTAAAGAAAGTTCTCATTAATGAGGATCTTGACTGGGATTAAGCCCTAAAGTGGAGGAAATATTGACGTTTCTCCACTCTCAACATGGTCACGAACCACCCAATTGTAAGAGGTTGAAATGTGGCATTGTTCCAAAGATAAAGCCTCCTGTTAAGGAACCTCCTGAAGTGGAGTTGAAGCCCTCTCCTTCCAACTTCAAATATGTTTTTATTAACCCACCATCTTCTCTTCCAACTATGATTGCTATATGTTTACATGAAACTAAGGAGGAGAAATTGTTGTGGATTTTTAGGGACAAGAAGGGAAATTTTGGGTGGAACATTCATGACATGAAGGGTTTGAACCCTACACTCTGCACCCATAAGATCAATGCTAAAGAGGGGTCTCCACCCAAACAGTCATCCCAAAGGAAACTTATTCCCAACATGATGGAATTTGTGAAAAAAAAGGATATTATGTCCACTATCAAGATGAAGGCATACCATGAGCGATTCCAGCAAATGCAAACCATTATGCACCCCTCCGACCTCTTAGCAAATCATCACATGTCAAACTCATGACATTAAAAAAGCATTTTTTTTTAGGAGGAACCCATGATTGGTATCCATTTAATTTACATTTTGTTGCATTTATAATTTAGTTCCTATGACAATTTGTATGCTAGTACCATAGTCGTTATCAATTGACCATGGCCCATGCATTCACAGTCATAATCAAGTATGGTTGTGGTCAATTGACCATGGTCAAGGCAGTTACTGTTAGTGTCGATAATGACCATGGTCAAGTAAGCAAGCCATAACCGTTGTCTCTTGAAAAAATCAATTATTTTTCATGTACTTTTTCAATTTCAACATTTTTATTTTAGTTGTGGTTTTCGTAATCTAGTCTAGTTCATTTAAATTCAATCTTAAAATCAGTCTTTTATTTTGTGTTCATTTTAGTCTTATGCATTGAGGACATTGCATGTTTTAAGTATGGGGAAGGGTATCATTGCTCCCCCAAATTTGATCTCTCTGTGATATATGTGATCTCTTGCATTGTTTTGGTTCTAGTACTGTGAAAATCTTTTGGGTTTAGAATTTTGTGTTTTCAGTTATTCCCTTGATATAAAAGAATTATGTGTGTGTATTTGGGTAATTGAAGTTTCCTTCAAAAAGGAACATTAACATGCATTATTGTGAACTATTCTTATAGCTACCATTAGAAATGTGAGTATTGACATGCATTGTTCTATTCCCTGTTTTGACATGCATATCCTTGAATAAATTTTGAATTTTCTAAAAAGATGAGACTTTGAGAGGCTTTCTTGAGACCTGTGAATTGTTTTGATAAGTTTTCCTCTTAGTTGACCACTTTGAGCATGAATGGTTATTTCTTTTTGGTCTTTGAACTATATTGTGTGAATTGTTAATGTGAGGAAAAAGAGGAAACTAATACACATTGTAGGTTATGCCAATGAATAAATCCTAAGTCATTATCTCAAGTGAAATCAAAGACAAAAAGGTCTTGATGAAAAAAAAATAGAAAACAAAAATAAAAATGAGAAAAGAAAGAAAGTAAAGATATATATATATATATATATATATATATATATATATATATATGAATTATCGAAAAGCAAATAAAAAGAGAAAAGGAAAAAGGGATCAAAAGTTAAATGAAAAATAAAGGTTCAAAAACAGGTAGAAGTTCCCCTGATTTCTGAGTCTTTTCATATGATTGAGTGGAACCTATTGTCAGCCTGTTATTTCAGTACCTACCTTACATTACATGTCTGGCGCTATTACAACCTAACATGTCTCGCTAATTTGGAATTTTTGGATTTTTTTGAGTTGAGTTGATTGATCTACAGAGTTGTGAACTTGTTCTTTGAATTGTGATCTTAAGTATAACTTCTATCTATATAACACTATAAAACACTAAGAAATGTTGAGCAGAGTGAACTTGAAGCTCTTCAATACTTTTTGCATGTTAATTATAAGCGTAATGGATTCCTGAGTGAATTTTTTATGCCTTATTGTGTGAGTTTTTACGTGTTGAATAATGGGAAATTTATGTTGCATGACTTTTGACTCAGGAGAATTTGTTTTCATTGGGAACTAGAATAATTGCTTGAGGAAAAGCAATGCTCAAGTGTAAAGAGGTTGATAAATCACCTTTTGAGTTATATTTTGTGAGTTTTTGTGCCATTTTACGTGCATTTTCTTGGCATAACTCACGTTTGAACACTAGTTTTATATTGCAAAAGTACAGTTGTTCAATTGAGTGAAAGACTTGGAAATTGTCTGATCTTATGAACATTTGAAGACTCTACACTTGATCAGGGTCGTGGTAATTATCACAACTACAATAAGATGATAACAACCCTCCATAACAGTGTCAACAATGAGGGTCATTGTAAATTCACCACGGTTGTGGTCAATTCATGGGGTCGTGGTCAACCATAAGAGCCATAGTCAATCCATAACACTCCAAAACTTCAATGTCACTATCGACCATGGTCGTGGTGGATTTCACCATGATAGTAGTGCACCTTTTCGGAATGGGATTTTTAGAAATTTATATATAGGTCTCTAGACTTTGTATGAAAAATCTTTTGTTCACTTTTATCTTTTCACAAATTTGAGAGAACCTTGAGGGCTTTCAAGAGCTGTGAAGCATGGAAAACACCATTACAACAGATCATGATCATTGCTCTTACCTATTGGTATGTCTATGTTTATCTCATATACAATTGCTAGTTTTGCTTTGATCATGAGCAGCTAGTCCCCCTAGTCCAGGGGTTATGATGTAACTGTCCAAACATACTTTTCTCCTTATTCTTAATGGAATTCCTCATTGTTTTATGTTAATTAATTTTATTCCTTGTTTTTACTATTTGTTTGGTACCATCCATTTTAATACTTAATCAATTGCATAGTAGTGATCATTTGCAAATAATTTATAGATCTAGGTAGAGAATTTTTTGAACCAAATTACATGGTCAAACTGTTTGGGTGGTCATCCCTATAATTGATTTTATCCTTTGACTTATATTAATAGATTCATGATCATTGGGGTATTGATTTAGTTGATTTTGGGAATCGGTAATTAACTAGGGAAGGAATTTCATTAGGATTAGGATTAGGAAAAAATTTGTACTAGTGAGTCATAACCCTTGGTCATTCTTATCATCACTCAAAACCTTTCTTTGCTTTTGTTTATTTGTTTTCTTCTAAAAACCAAAACCATAAAAATGTTTAAATCCTCTTTTTAATTACCTAAACTGTAAGTTTAATAAACTTGACTAATTGGGAATACAATTAGCCCTTTGGGTTCGATATCCGAACTTTTGAGTCCAGTGTTACTATTGCATAGGGTACACGTGTCCTTATAAATATTTTACGCATCAATGCTCAAAATCATATTAAGATAAAAGGTAGAGAAGAAACCTAAGGAAGAACCACAGTCTGTGGTTGGTTAGATAATGGGAACTCAAAATCTACCTATTAATCTTGACTCTAAATCTGCATCTCAACAAAAGTAGAAGGAGAAAGCCAAATCTGCATCTCATATTTGTTGCTCCCAACCTAAACAGCTTGATCTTTGAGCATAGACCAACTGCAAGGAAGGTTTATCCCATTGTTGCCACCTTCTAGAGAAGTAGGAAAGCATAACCTTTTGAGATGCCTTTCTCCACTCCACCAGACCTCCAACAACTTCTTAGTCTGATGTATGTGATAAATGTAGTTCTTCCTTAGGATAGAACAAAGATTGAAGAAACTTTTCAACTGATAGACATCACTTTGGAGGTTCCTTAATATAGTCCAAGGTTTTCAGAATGGGAGAAAACTGACTATGGACCTGAATTGAGAATGAAGTTGTCAACTTACAGAGAAAAGATTTGAGGAAGATAGTCTTCTTTAATAAGATTGGGGAGGTTTTCTACACACTTACCCTTTATTATTGGAACTCATTTTTCATGTGTGGCCACACCCAACACTTTCTTTGAAATAGAATTAGATAAGCTTGTGTTTCATTAGAAGGCTAACTGCTACAAAGGGAAGGAGTTGCAAATTGAAGATGATGATGAAGTTCTTCCAACTAAGTATGTAAAGGCTCGTCCTGACAGATTGTTCATACATGAGCTTGAGGATCTTAAGCAAAAGTCTAAACTTTTAATTTTGGACTAATATGCCATGAAGAAGTACTAAAGACACAGAGGTCATTGCTCAGGTTTGGAAGCAGATGAGAAGCCCCTAGTAAATGGAGTGCACTATAAGATTGGACAACAATATCAGACTTTGAATCACACTTGCTTCACTTAAGAGACTCCTTTCAACATGGTTTGCCCATGGAAAAGGGAGTTCTATCTTGTGTTTGATTGCACTTTCTCACTCCTTGTGCATCTGCCCCATTCCAAATTCAATTTCACTCCCCAAGTGCAACCTATCATTGAAGAAGTGGATTATGATGTTGAAGTTGTACTTGATCCTGATGCAATGGCGGTTTCCATCTATGATCCTCCATCTTCAAGGGCATATGTCAAAATGATCGAGGCTGAGCTTCAAAGGAGGCAAGAAGCATTTGCTCAAGCTTTGAAAGATCATGCTCATGTTGAACAAGAGACTAAAAAGTGGGTTCTTATTGGGGGACTATTTTTATAAGAAGATCACTAGATGGAAACTTGCTAGACCTCTAATGCCTTCTGACACTCCTGCCTTTTCTATTGATCTCTCATCAGATTTTGATTATTTTGGTGATAAGTATTTAAGGAAGCTTGATGAAGATATTGCCAAACTAAATGGGGAGAAAAAGTAAAATCTAGAGCTAACGACATCATTTGAGGGGAATCCAAAAAGCCTAAAGAAAGCATCGATTCATAGGGAGTTTTATATTTAAAGTTTTAATTCTTTTTTTCCCTGAAGCTTTTTATTTTGTAATCAAAACACATAATTGATGTGACAACTCTTATATGAATAAAATAAGATGTTTTTTGTTATATGTTCAAACTTTATCTCAAAGTCTTATGATGCTTTATGATTTGATTATGATATACATTCTCTACATCTGATAAGACTGACTAACACTTTAATGTATAATCTTATAAGTCTACCTTCAACTTTTAAATTTGTGTTTTTTTACATCATAAAAAAATATGGAGATTGTTAAGTCAAAAGTTATTTGTGTCTTAAAATGAATTTGGACCCTTAATTATTTTTATTAGATGCAAACAAATACAAATGTTAAAAGTTAGATCTTACATGTTATCAGAACATGCTTCATGAATCTGCATCAGATGTTTCAGACGATAGCAAGCTAAAGTCATTATCTGATACAATATTAAAGGATGCCATTTAAGACTCCATTTAATAATGTGTATGAGATTTGTTTTACTGAGACATTCTCCTAGGATCAGACAAATCCTATGAAGAATAAACGAAGTCCAAGTTCTGAAATTCGCTAATCGCCATCAAAAGAAGCGTTATGCTATGCAGACCTACTCTAACGCAAAAGGAAGTAGTTTTTTTGCTGGAGTGTTCAACACAATAGCCAAGAAGAGTGGTTTTCTAGCATGAAGAAGTATGTGCATTAAATGCTCCAACAATCACATTTTTCATACACAAGCTAAAGAGAAGAACATTATCCATTTAGAGACAACAAACATTTGTTGAAGAAGGCCTATAAATACCATAAGCTTTGAAGACGTGTAGAACTAACTGATGCATTCATATTCAAATTCTTTATGTAAAAAGCTCTCTTTAAATTCTTGTAAAGTTTAGAATAGCTCTCAAAATACTTTGAATATCTTGAGAGAAAAGACAACATGCTAAGATTGTATATCTATTTATAAGACGATTGACAATTAGTCAGTATGCAAACGAACAAAACAAATCTTCTAATTTGTATTAGAGCCAGCAGTGGCTTGATAGGATAAAAAATATTAGCTATAAGGAGCTTGGTGTAGAGCTTGATTTGTAGAGGCAAAAGTAGCAGCGACTAAAATTTGTAACTTGTTGAAGTTAGTGAAATGGGGTAGTTTGCCAAGAATTAGACATATTCTCGATGGTTGAGACGAACTAGTATAACTTCTTATGTCTTATCTTGCTTGATTTTCTCTTTTGTGCTTTAAACTGACCCAGGGTTTGAATTTGATTTTTGATTTTGAATATCTCAATTTGTTTTACAAAATCTAAGACTATCATCTAAACTATTTTGCGAAAATCTGATCTCTGATCTTTTACTATCAGATGATAATGTTGTTGTTTTAGAAAAACGCTTTAAAATTTATAAAAATCATAATTCAACTCCCTTCTTGTGATATTTGTTTTTACAGTCTTCCTTACTCATAAAAAAACACAAGAAAAATCCAAAAAATAATAACTGAAGATAAGCCAAAAGATATCGAAGACCAAGACCAAAACCCTTGGGTATTTTATGTAAACACTTTGATTTCTAACTAGGTGTATCTCCAATGACCCATTAGGTAATTAAAAATAAATCTAATTTCTTAAAATGGAAATGAATTGAACCAATTTAATAAAAAAAAGAGTTAGAACATGAAAAATCTCATGTTGGACTAAAAAGATTAAAAGACTTGAGTCTCACTTCTAAGGCTTGATTCTTACGAAGAAAACCCAAATCCAAGAGCCAGAGTCAAGTTTTAAATGAAATAAACTCACAAAAACTCAAGTTTCATTTGAAAGAATTGTGTCCTACATGAAAGACTTGAGTCTCACATATAAGACTCTAGTCTTAACAAGCGGATTTTGAATTACAAGATATATAATTATAATCCAAATCAATCTCAAATCTTTTTATATCAATTTATATATTTTAAGATACAAAATTAATTTGACAATTTTTTTCCAATTTCTATATAATGAACGCTTTTCATTTAACAAAATAAAATCAACAAAACTAAGAAAAGAATTAGACCTGGATGATTGATGAAATTTTTGGTTGAGAAAGAGTCTTAGAGCTTCAAGTTGTGCTATATTCAGTATAGAGAGTGAACCACAACTTTTGAGTTTTCCTTTTGTATTCAAGGGTGATTGGCTCTTGGAGGTTTAATTTGAGAGATATAGGTAGCGGAGTTCTTTATATATAGAATTAATTTGAGAGATATAGGCTCTTCTTTTATGACTTGCTCGCCCGCTTAATTTATTACTTCTTTTGCTCTCTTTTTTTTTTTTATCAAACATGGGTAGTTTTTGTTATTTCTTTTTTTGTGAATTCAAACATGGGTAGTTAGTATTTTGTAACTTGTATTGTGTCACAAAAGGTGTAACCTTGAACTGCAAAATGATCATGTTCTTTCATATGGGAAATCTAGTATCCTAATTTATATATTCGCCGATCACATTGTTTTACGTACTGTACCTGCCTCGGCAAATTAAAACACATAGCTTTTCTTCTCGTTGATTGCATGGTGGTAGACAAACGCAAAACACACATAGCTTCCATTCCACGTTAGCACGAGTAACACTATCTTTTCTTATCAACCTTTTGTCAACTCTCCTATCCCAAGGATGGTGGCACTACGTGGTGTTTTAGCCTCTCTGAAACTCTCATGGCACTGTTCCTTACATTCTTTGGACCACAAATTCACATTGAAAATTTCAAAGCTCATTTCCATAATTTTTTTATGCTGATATCTATGAATACTAATATAATTAAATGTCTTAATTTTTATATAGTTATGTTTTTCTTTTTCTTTTGGCCACTCAAAAATTGATGCATTATTTTTTATGTGAAAATTTTTAAGAATAATTTTCCATCGCTACTTAGTAATAACGTGTCATGTAACTAATCATATTACATAAAAAATAATTTGAATTGACATATGACAAAATATAATTGGATGCATATCACATCTATATTAAATAATTACATAAACTATTTCAATAAAGTTCAGAATTGTGAGAATCAAAATTAATGAAAAAGTTTTTGCAAGACCAACAGAAAAGTACATACTTATATAGACTTTAAAAAACTCATTTTACCCATATTAGAATTGGGGATTCATTAAAGTGGTAATTATCGGGATTGTGAAATATTTTTAATTCCCAAGCATTTGAAATACTATATATTACAGCTAGTGTTTGAACATTCAAGAAGGACAAGTTGTTGGAACGGTAGCTACTATAAACGTAAAGCTACCACCCTTGGATTTTATAGGTATGAATACTTTAATTCCTTGTAATGAATACGTTGGTTAATTTTGACTTGGGTTTTTCTCATCAGAGAACTTGCTATAAATGAAAAATTGCCCTTTTCAAGTGATTTCTCGATCGTTTACACAATTTGATTTTTGGGCAAACATATACCTTCAGAAAGGAAGAGTACTTGTACAAGTTTAAATAGAGACGGCCGGGGCCATGGTGCTAATCAAGAACACTGCTTGTGTTGTGCTTGTATTTCTTTCTGCTGCCTGGCTATCCACTGCTCGCATGAACCCTAAAAGTATTTTCTTTAATTTGCTTTTGGTTTAGTATATATGTTTCTATGTGTTATATATTACTTGCTTTCTAGATGTAATTAAATTAACATTATCGGAAAAAAATAATATTGACAACAAAATGGTGAAAAATGCAGGTGTTGCTGTTAGTGAAATTTCATATATAAAGGTAATAAATATGCATCTTAAATATATTATGATATATTGAGAGAATGTTTAATGTGTTTGAAAGAAATTATTCAAAGTTAGAGCTAATACTTACATGAGTTGTTTAGTTTTAAGTAATATTGTTTAACTTTTTTTCTCATTGGAATAGATAACATGGAATTGCTTATATAATTAGTTAGCGATCATTTTTTAAAACATTTATATCATAAATAACATATTTTTTTAAGCATTGCAAATTCACTTTAACAACTTTAGCATTTGAAGCAATTTTTTGTAAAGTCTTTAAATCTATAGAGTTATAAAGCCCATAAAATTAACATAAGTAATTTATTTATGTAATTATATATGTAGATGCTCTTATGAAAGTGCAATATGCCTTTTTTGTTGGGGAAGGAATCACCTCTATTTCCTTTTTCTTCATTTTCTCTATTTTTTTGAGAAAATAAATAAAATGAAAATGATACACACTTTTTGGAGAATGACATTTATGTTTTCAAAAGCTTAATAATGAAATAGAAACGGAGAGAATTTATATATATATATATATATATATATATATATATATATATATATATATATATATAAAAGTTATTTTAACTTGTTTTGTTAAGATTTACAGCTGATTATATGAATAAATTCTCATTTGAAAAAAAAAAGCATAAATATTAAATAAATATTTAATAAAAAAAGGAAAAAAAATGAGTTTAGTCTTTATACTCAGTTAAATATTGTCAAAGGTTCATATACTTTCATGTTGCTGAATTTGTTCTTCAAACTTTAGAAAACATGTAGATTCAAGTCCTCCTAGCTTTAGAAAACATGAATTACTGGAGAAGATGAAAACTAAATACGCATGCTTTCAAAAGCTTGAGAACCAAATTCATCAAAATATATAGAGAAACTAAAACTATATTTTTTTAATAAAATTATTTATCTAAACACGCCCTAAAATGTAAAGGATAACTTTCCATTTATAGCAATTGATAAAATTAAAGCTTTATCTTCTACGATATGGTGATAGAATTTCTTGAACAGGCAACGATTGCATTTAGTGTTCCAAAAAGTACTACGGTGAAAAGCCTGGCTGCAATTGATGAAGGTAACTTGAACAAACTAAGTGAGAAGCTTCTTATGAGCAAATCTGGGAAGGTTATCTCTGCTCCCATCCTCCTCTAACAATTGAAATTTGTTAAGTCTCTTCTACGCACTCAACACAGAAAATTAAAGCACCAAATTTGTTACCAGGCCAATTTCAACTATCCTCTATGCCACTATATGCTCCTTCGGAGCAAGAATAGAATCAACTATATTGGTAGGGAAGAATTAAAGTAAGACGATATATATATATATATATATATATATATATATATATATATATATATATATATATATATTATTTTCTAAAATGAAGGTTGACATGTGATTTTTGCAAAAGAGTGTTAAACAATTATTTCAAATACATGTAAACCAATTTTGAATTTCATTGATAGGCGCCTCAATGTATACACCTAATTGAAATAATTAGTTGGTGAGAAATTCGAAAAGTTTTAAAAAAAATCACTAATTCAATGATGATTTATTATAATAAATTTATTTATTTATTTATAAAAATTAAATAATTAGTTATTTTCATAAACATTAAATAATTAGTTATTGAATCACTACAATTAATATGATTACAGAATAAAAAATTTAATTATTATTATTTTAAAAAGACTATTTAAATTTCAATTTTCATTATAATAATATGTACAAGTAATATAATTCTCAAGATAATGTACATAAAGATTAAAATTATGGAAAGAGGAAATTGAAAAGTATCTCGATACCTAATACAGTTTTGTGGCACGTATTACCTAAATTATAACTACCTCACAATTTGGAGCCAATATTGATATTTAAAGCAATGATAATACTCATAAATTGATTTTTCATAAATTTCATAAATTCATAATAATTGTAATTCTAATTGTAATTATAATGATTATTAGAATTGTTTGACAGCAATATTTCGATAATAATGGCCCCTGGATAAATAATGACAAACAACAATTCAATGAATTAGTAACTGTATTTCAAATCCTTTGTGTTATTTGTTGATTTGGTTATTTACATGAAAATAAAAAAATTATAATAAATACAATAAATTCTAAAAAAGAAATTGTGCAAGTAAACTAGTAGTGTTAAATTAATTCTTAGAAGTACAGAGGACGTTCATATACACTATATATATGGTGTGTTTTCTGTATTCATCATCTTTCACTTTCATACTCTTTTGAAATTCCTTAAAGTCGCAACAGAGGGCAAAACTCTAATCAGTGATGATTGGAAATTGTTTGTGTCACAAATTAAATTACAGTAAAATCAACAGTTAAAATCGTGTAATTTGAATGATTCTCATTTATTTTTGTCGGTGTTTCATTCTATTAGAAAAATTGATAATATAGTGTTATTAATTTTGTTGTAATATTGACTATCATATGGAATAGTGTGGAAATAATGTTCTTTTTACTATTTTTTTCTTCTTAATTTTGATATCAACTTCCTATCTCTTTTATTCATCCTTATAAACTCAAATAAAATGTTCATATTTCATTTGAATAATTTTTTTGAAAAGAGTGTGAATTTAATATACATGTCAAAATAAACATTGCATAAATTTGACAGAGATTATGCATTTAACTAATATTAAAAGATAATAATTTGATAATTACTGTTAATTTTGAAAATTGTAAATAATTTGGAAAAAAAATTGGCTTATACCAGGAATGTTTTATTGCATAAAAACAAATCATTAATTGAAATACTTCTCTAAAAAATAACTTATTGTCAAACACCTTTTTTTTTCGAATTATTAGGTACAATTGAAAATGATCTAAATGTAATATATGGTTAACTGTTTTTGACGTAAATATATATGGTTAAAAATCTTTATTGTTCAAATAATTATAATTACCTTATTTGAAGGACTTTTTTTTATTGGCTTAAAGAATCTTTAAAAAAAAATTTGGAATCCTTCTTCCTATGGTAATTCTCCTATGACAATGATGATAAGGGACTGGTCCAGTCCGATATACATTAATGTCAAAACAATTAGAAAAGAATTTTAAAATCAATTTCTATACTTACCTCATGACATAATCAATAATTTTCTCACTCATGGTATTCTATGTTGAAAATAAATTAAAATCCAAATTTTAATATGAAATTTGCATACGCCATAAATAAAATATTTTATCGTGTTAAACTTGATTTTTTTTTTGCCACAAGTGTTTCTCAACTCATTTAGGTTAGAGACTAATCCTAATCCTGTTGTTTACCGTGCGTGATTATCGTTGATCCAATAGAATTTCACATATGGTGGAAATTGATTATGAATTTTTCTGTTAAATAAATCGTTGTCAAACACGTAAATACAACTGGAATTGTTTGACAATATATTATTTTATGATACATTATTGATATTTAGTGCAATTTTTTTATTTTTAGTTCATAATTCCTTATTCAAATTTCTCAATTTTCATATTTTAAAAATTTTAAATATCTTATAGCGCTATTTGGAATATAGCATATACATATGTAATGCATAACACAAGTCATTTAAGTTAGGTTTTAAATTAAAAATAGATAGTTAATTTATTTTATAAGAAAAAATGGTTCCCTTTAATTATTTTATTGCATGAGCGAGTAATTTTTATTATAATACCACCAACCACGTGGATCAACTAGCGTGGGATTGTTGTTCTAGTTTAACTAGAGGTTTTGAGTTTAAATCCTGAATATGCAATTGTATTAGATATTTGGAGGGAGAACTTTACCACCCATAATGACTCTATCCGGCTTGAACTAAATTGACTTTAGTGGAAAACACTTATGGTTTAGACAAAAAAAAATCATTTAAAATTATTTAACAATTACCACCAACCACGTGGATCAACTAGCGTGGGATTGTTGTTCTAGTTTAACTAGAGGTTTTGAGTTTAAATCCTAAATATGCAATTGTATTAGATATTTGGAGGGAGAACTTTACCACCCATAATGACTCTATCCAGCTTGAACAAAATTGTCTTTAGTGGAAAGCACTTATGGTTTAGACAAAAAAAAATCATTTAAAATTATTTAACAATAATTATTTAAATTACTCTTTTACCTAACACATAATTGAATTTGGACTATTTTCTCCCATTTTATTATCTTTTAAAATCATAAACTACTAGATATCTAATAACTATCTAGATGAACAACAATAATTGAGTAAAAAAATGAACAATAATTAATAGCTAAAAATATTATACTTTACAATCCATGGTTAAAATAAATTAATTTTTTAGTTATAAATAATTTCTAATACACATTTTAAGAAAAAAAATAATATATTTAAAATATTTTATGAAAATATGCAAAAATAATATTTATCGTGCATGACACGGGTCACTACACTCTAGTGTATATATATATATATATATAAGTTTTTATTTTAAAGGGTGATGTCACGTGACATCTTCAACATGCATTTCCTTCAAATAATTCAATTAATATAAATATATATTTTTTATTTTATTTTATTCTATTTCCAATAAAATCAATTATAGTACATAAGAATCGTATAAATTGATATGATATATTTTTTGTTGATCAAAATAAGTATGTGAAAAATATCCAATTATAGGTATATTTTAGTGAACACAATTAATAGAGAGTCATTTCTAGTATTTTTTTAATTTGTACAAGTAAAATTTATATCAATTCATATAAGTATATTTTATTATTATGAAACATACACATGCACAATTTTAATTAATTTTTCAATAAAAAAATTTAAATCAGTATTAATTTATTCTGTATATTGACTGAATATTAAATACTATAATTTAAAAAATTTTAAATTCATCACAAGTGTATATATAAAATATATTTAATTATTTGTTGATATATATACTAATATACATTTATTAAAATTTAAACTAAATACAATATATTAAAATTCATTAATATAAAAAATTATTCCTCTAAATTATAAAATATGAATTTAATATCCATGTAAGTAGGACATGAGAAACTAAGATAGTTAGAAAAAAGATACCGAGTGTTACAAAATATCAATATCAATATATACTATCCATTTTTGAGTTAATCTTGAAAAGCTGTCATTTATCTCATTTTCCTTTTGACACCGATTTTTTCTTTTGTTGCAACTCCTTCCTTTATACACTTCATAAAAAAATACAAACAATTCAAATTATTTTAAAGTGTGGCTCGTCCTTTTGTTTTTTAAACTCTCCACGATTCTAAAGTGTCTCACTGTGGAATCTTTACTTCTCTTACAACGGTACACTCATTGTCCTCCAATACTCATTGTTACAATTTATTTTTTCCTACTTCATTCTCTATTCTCATATCATTTGTATTTGTTCATATTTTATTTCACATATTGTTTTTGAACTCAAATTGCGTTTAATATTGACTTTATTGATGGATTTTGTTTTATTACATTTTTGTTTTGTTTGATCAAGTGTGATGATGTGATACTTATTTCTCAAAGATTTTCTTGGTATTCATTTGAGTCATGAATGATTGGGGAAGAGTATTAACAAGAAGATAAGTGTTTTTTTTTTCACTTCCATCCATATTAAATTTCATGATTATTGTCTCATTCTCATTCCAAAGAAGAGTCCCTTCTTACTTTTATTGTCTCATGATTATTTTTGGGACTCTTAGTTTTTTTAAGACATTTTGAAGTGATTTTGTACTTGTAGTTTTCCCTAAGAGTGCGTTTGGATAGAGAAATTTAACTGAGAAAAATAATTTATTAGAGAATTTAAATTTCTATAATCTAAAATTCATTGTTTGCATGTATTTTTATGAAGAATTTAAATTTTTGAAATTTTCACTACTAGAAAAAAGGCAATCTACATCGGTTATACGAGACTTTCTACATCGGTTTATGACTATCCTCGTAGGAGACATCGTTAAAAGCAGTCACCTATTCTGCGACGGTTGCCAAGGACTGATGTAGAATGCTCAACATTCTACATCGGTCCTTTAGTTCTGACCGATGTAGAAAACTCAGCATTCTACGACGGTCACAACTACATGACTGATGTAGAATGCTAAGTTTTCTACGACGGTCGTCGAAGAACCGATGTAGAATGTTGAGCATTCTAAGACGGTCTTTCACATGCGACCGTCTTAGAATGATTAGCATTTTACATCGGTCATGTCAGAACCGATGTAGAAATGCTAATTTTTTTTTATATGGAGCCTTTACATCCCCAAAAATGAAACTAGCTCAAGCCATGAGAAACTTTGTATATTAAAATAAAAAAATTATGCTAATAAATTGGACAGTAATAATTGAGAAAAAATTTAAAACTTAATTTGCATACTCAAGAAAACATTGTCAATACAAACAAGCCTAACCAATTCAAACTACTGCAGCTATAAAAAGCATACCTGGACTTCTAGCCTAAACATCCTCTCATACAAAAATGGAATCATAGTGGTCTGAAGACTCTGGTAGCCATTTGGTTTAGGGGTTGCAATATAATCCTTCACCTAAAACAAAACAAACCAAACATTCCACACCAGTCAATGAAAATTTATGTCTCTTAAAATTCAAATTGTGATTGGAATCCATATATGTATGGATGATTACTACCTTTAGATTTGAGGACGAAGAGAGTGTTTGCATCTCTTCAGTGTTGTTGAGAAGCATTTTGGTTCTTTGTATCATGTACTCTTGTTGAGGTTGGAAGCAACATACTTATTTCTCTATAGGCGCCCGTGTGATTTCAAGGGCATAAACAAATGAACAAAAGAATAAGTGAATGCTAAACAACATAAGTGTTGAATGGTGGACACTAAATAGAGCATAGTCGATTTGTGAACCTCAAAGTTTATGTCGCAATTAAAAATTAATACATTATGAAAGTAGTTAAAAATAAATACATTATTAAAGCTTGCAAGATGACTTAAATACTAAAAAACTAAACAGAGGAACAAGAAATTAGAGATAAGAAAGGGATAATAAAACTATGAATTATATATACTACTTTTGATTTGAGAACAAGGAGCACTTGCATCAGCATTTTTTTGGTGGTGGTGTTGCCAAGCATTTTCATTCTCTTCTTCATGTAATCTTGTTGAGGTTTGAATAACTCAAGGCCAAATAATATAATTATTTTGAATGGTGAAATTTATAAAAGGAGTAGTGATATGTGAACAATTTGTTGTTAAAAAATAATTTATCAGTATTCTTATCTTACTCTATTCGATCCCCTATTCTTATTATAAGCAACTGGTTATTTATTTTTATTTTTATCCTTGTTAATTTATTTGATATCTCTCTTTATATCAAGTAATTAAATCTAAATATTTATGTCATTTTATATTTATTAACTAGCTTATTGGCTAATATTATTAAATATTTTTATTCAATCAACTAGCTAGCTTATAAATTCTTTTCTTATTAAAGCCTTCCTTTTACATCCTCATCAGAAACACATTCATTGTTAAGATGTCCAGGCTAGTCAGTCCAAGGCTCCAAATACAACTCTACATTACACCCAAACAAAATGGCAAGGTAATGAGATAAAAAACATTACTTGCAGTAGAAGGCTTGGCAACCTTCATCTTCACCACTTGTTCCTTACTTATCTGTTCAATTACGTTAAACCAACACACACTAAGATCCTCAGTTTGTTCAATTGGATGATGCCCCCAAAAAGGGGAAAGAAAGAATAAAGTGAAATATCATATAAGACATTACCAAAGCAGGATTGAAGTAGCAGGAAACACAGTATTCATAAGAGTTGCAACATTGTGAAAGAAGATTGCATCCACTACAAATAGAATCAAAAGTCACAATCTAAGATGCCAATGGCATGGTAGTTGTTTGTTCAATTGTTCCCTTCAAATCAGTTAGGAAATAGAAAAACTCACTGACAAGAGAATTTCTCCCCTCTTTGAGGGCAGCAGCGAGAGCATGAGTTAACAGACATAACATTATACACACAACCTACAAAGCAATGCAAATTAATACAATAGGTCCAATACCAATCAATCAATAATAGAACATTGGTAGCAAACTTTATGGAATATAATAATAATAATAATAATAATAATAATAATAATAATAATAATAATAATAATAATAATATCACAAATAAATTAAGAAAAAAAAGGTAATTCTTAGCAGTGCAACATATATACAGAGTAGGATGCCATATCAATCAGACTTCACAAAGTTTAATACCTCTGGATTTGCATCCCTACATGATCTTGCATAATTAGCTTAATCCATCAAATTACCATATCATAAGCAAAAAGTGAGTACAGAGTAGGATGCCTAATCGAGGCCGCACCCGAATCAAATAAACATTAAAAATGCAGTATCTAGAAAGTGATCCTAGGTCATCTCCCAACGAGCAATGGTCAACCAACATTCATAATAGATAGTGATAAAACAATAACGAATTGGGGGAGGGGGGTTGTTTGTTTTTGTAATTTAAACAGCAAGCAAATTTTAATTAGAAAATAACAGAATTAAAACATGTTGTTTCCCCTTGATTCACAAGCAAGTCTCTTATTCTAGGTTATGAGAATTTATCCTTAATCAGTTCAACCACTTAATCCAACCCTAAATTAAATTACTAAGCGAAAATTAACATAAGGCTGTCATTATGTGATTAAGCAACACATACACCAATTAATCATGAACGAAAATGATCATTAAGCATGAACGAAAATTAAGCGCGTAGACAATTAATCAAGCACTAAGCAAGCATGGATTAATAGCAACAAATATAGAGTAATTGGGGAAGAGGAAAAACTGATCAGAATTCAATAGTAATAACAAAACCTTAAAGAGAGTTGTGCTTGATCCTCAAGAGAAAACAACGCTGGAGACTTAGTCTTCCATTAATCAGCAGAAAACGAAATTGTAGATTGAAGCAGAAACGAAATTGTAGAAAACGAATTTTATTCTACGTGAACAGTGTGCATGAACAACAATAAAAACTAGAATTGCAAAACCCTAAAATTATTTTTCCTCTCCGAAAACTCTCTAAACTGAAACCCTAGTGTTATTATATAGGTTCTCAGCCCCAAAGCTTACAAATCTATTTTCAGTCCAAGCCCATAAACGAAATAAAATAAAATCTGGACAAGATAAGATAAGATTGGATGAAATAAAATCTGGACGAAATAAAATCTAGAAGACATAAAATCTGGATAAGATAAGATTTGATAAAATAAAATTGTTTGCTCTCTTCAAGTCCAAGCCCAATTCCGGATTCAAGCCCAATTGCTTATAATTCTCATGAAATTAAATTAAAAACACAAAATTAGTCAAGTAGACCCAAATGATAAAACTGCATAATTAATTTGACAATTAAGGCTAATCAGTAATTAAAATGGTGACAAAAATGGTTAAGAATAGAATCAAAATAAAACATATAATCATCAACAATCTGATCACTTATCTCAGCACGAAAAACAGAATGATCCTCAGATGAATGTTTCATGGCATCAAGAATGTTAAAATGAACAACAATATCACCAAATTCCATAGACAATGTGCCAGCATAAACATCTATCTTGGTTCGGGTTGTTTTCATAAATGGCCTGCCTAAAATAATTGGAACTGAACCATGGGAAAATCCCTCTTCCATATTAAGAACATAAAAATCAACAGGAAAAATAAGTTCACCAACCCGAACCAGCACATCCTCTATGAAACCTGCAGGGTAAGCAACACTTCTATTTGCCAAATGAATCACCACATCTGTAGATTGCAAAGGTTCAAGAGATAAAGAATTGAAAATGGACAGAGGCATGACACTAACTGATGCTCCTAGATCTAGCATGGCATTCTCAAATTTATTGTTCCCAATAATGCAAGGTATACAGAAAGTACCTGGGTCCTTACATTTCTCAAGAATGTGAGGAAAAGATTTACCTATCAATGCTGACACATTTTTGCCCATGCTAATCCTTTCATTGCCTTTGAGCTTCCTTTTGTGGGTGCACAGCTCCTTTAGAAACCTGGCATATCTTGGTATCTGCTTGATGGCATCTAGCAGAGGCATGTTCACCTCTACTTTCCTAAGGTCTCCAAGATCTCCTTTTCCACTTCTTCCATCTTTTTGTTTGGAATTTCTCTAGGTGGGAATGGAAGAGGGATAGGAGGCTACTGCAAGTCATAATTACTAGAAGAAGGTCCACCTGCATGAATATTTTTGTTAGGAAGCTTTCTCTTTTGTGCAACTATCTCATCCTCTTTTTCAGGTGTAGAATGAAGCTTGATAGGTTTAGGTGCAGGTGCTGCTATTGGTGGAGGCACTTGAATTTGGTTGCCAGACCTCAAGGTGATGGCACTCACATTTTTCGGATTTTGCATAGTTTGTGAAGGCAATTTGTCAAAATTTTGGGACTGAGCTTGGTTCAACTGAGTAGCCATCTGCCCTATCTAATTTGTCAAACTCTGAATGGAGGCTCTTGTCTCTGGCTGAAATTGCATATTCTGGATGGTTATTTACCTCACTAACTCTTCTAAGGAAGGTTGAGGAGGAGCCTCAGTTGCTTGTTGTCTTTGTTGTGACTGCTGCTGCTGCTGTTGCATTGGAGGAGGAACATATGGCTTGCTTGGACCAACAACATTCTGGAAAGGAGGGACAGACTGATGTTGTTGTGGAGGACTTGCCCATCTCAGATTTGGATGATTTCTCCAACCTGGATTGTATCTGTTGCTTGAAATATCATAATTATTCTGCTGTTGTTGGTTTTGCTGCTGAGGGGGTCTATTATAAATGTTTGCATCATAAGCTTTAGGTTGCTCATTGACTCCAGATTGCTGCAAAGAAGGACAAAGATCTGTATGGTGATCTGCAAAAGAACATAGACCACTGACTCTTGCAACAGATGCAGATTTATGATTCATGGCAAGCTGAGTTACTAGGTTGACCAAGGCATCAAGTTTTCCCTCAAGCTTTTTATTTTCAGTAGATGAAGATTAATCCGTGGCCACCTCATGGACTCCTCTAAGGACAATAACATAATTTCTTGCACTGAATTGTTGGGAGTTAGAAGCCATCTTCTCAATCAAATTCCTAGCCTCAGCAGGGGTCATATCACCAAGAGCTCCACCACTGGTAGCATTAATCATACTCCTTTCCATGTTGCTAAGTCCCTCATAGAAATATTGAAGAAGGAGTTGCTCAGAAATCTGGTGGTGAGGAAAGCTTGCACACAATTTCTTGAATCTTTCCCAGTACTCATACAAGCTCTCTCCAAGAAATGTCTTTTCTGATGCTTGAAATGTCTTTTCTGATGGCAGTGGTCCTAGATGCAGGGAATAATTTCTCCAAGAACACCCTCTTAAGGTCATCCCAACTGAAAATGGACCTGGGAGCAAGGTAGTAGAGCCAATCTTTTGCCACTCCCTCCAGAGAATGAGGAAAAGCCTTTAGAAAGATATGATCTTCTTGGACATCAGGGGGCTTCATGGTGGAACAAACAATATGGAACTCCTTAAGATGCTTATAAGGATCTTCACCTGCAAGACCATGAAACTTGGGCAGCAAATGTATTAGTCCAATCTTGAAAACATATGGAACACCCTCATCAGGATATTGAATGCACAAGCTTTCATAAGTGAAATCAGGTGCAGCCATCTCCCTAAGAGTCCTCTCACGAGGTGGAGGTTGAGCCATGTTCTCAATATGAAAAATAGTAGTTGAATGCTCAAAATCAGAATATTCAGAATCACCAGCAACAGAATACTCAGAATGCTTAAAATGCTCACAATGCTCGAAATGCACAGAATGATCAGGATGCACACTATGCCTAACTAATCTATGAAAGGTTCTATCTATTTCAGGATCAAAGGGTTGTAAATCACCTGGATTGCCCCTAGTCATGCACTATATGCAGCAAATAATGTGTTCTCAAACAAGCACCAAGGGAGGGTTAAAACTACAACTATAGTCAAATGAGTTGAAATTTTGTGAGAAACACCCTAAAATCATGAAAATATATCAAAAAAAATTTCAAACAAAAATTCAAAGTCTAACTATGAAAACTACTTAAGAAAAGTTTAGAAAAATAGGACAATAATACTTGAAAAATAAAAATAAAAAACTTAGTAAACAACTGATTTTTCGAGTTTGGGAGACCCCAACCAGCATGGCTAGTTGTCACAGTATGGGAAATTTTTTTCAACCCCAAATGCATATATAATAATAGTTATTCTGATACCTGGAATAAAAGTTATGGCCGTTTTAAGTTTTGCTAAAAACAAGTTCCCAAATTTTTTGTCTCTCTCCAATTCAGCCACACCAAGTGCTCCTGGTATTTTTCACACAAAATATGGATCAAAAGAAACTACCACACAAACAATCAGCCAAAAATAACAACTCTAACTATCAAAACAAAAATCGCCAATTAAATTGCAAAATCAGTCACTAATCACTGTTCATAGCAAACACAAACTGAATCAGTCGCTAGTCAGTCGCTAATCTGGTTCACAGCAAAACACAAAACTGAAACAGTCGCTAAAAATAGTCGCTAAACAGGGGATGCGACTGAAATGTAAAATAGAATGCTACACAAAACAAAACAACACACACTCACAACCTAAACGACAGAGCTACACACAAAAAAAAAACTAAACACTATTATGAACCTCTAGCCCACTGCTCCCCGGCAACAGCGCCAAATTTGATCGAGGCCGTACCCGAATCAAATAAACATTAAAAATGCAGTATCTAGGAAGTGACCCTAGGTTGTCTCCCAATGAGCAATGGTCAACCAACGTTCATAATAGATAGTGATAAAACAGTAATGAATTGGGGGGAGGGGGTTGTTTGTTTTTGTAATTTAAACAGCAAGCAAATTTTAATTAGAAAATAACAAAAGTAAAACATGTTGTTTCCCCTTGATTCACAAGCAAGTCTCTTATCCTAGGTTACGAGAATTTATCCTTAATCAGTTCAACCACTTAATCCAACCCTAAATTAAATTACTAAGCGAAAATTAACATAAGGTTGTCATTATGTGATTAAGCAACACATACACCAATTAATCATGAACGAAACTAATCATTAAGCATAAACGTAAATTAAGTGCAGAGACAATTAATCAAGTACTAAGCATGCATGGATTAATAGCAACAAATACAGAGTAATTGGTGAAGAGGAAAAACCGATCAGAATTCAATAGTAATAACGAAACCTCAAAGAGAGTTGTGCTTGATCCTCAAGAGAAAACAACGCTGGAGACTTAGTCTTCCATTAATCAGCAGAAAACGAAATTGTAGATTGAAGCAGAAATGAAATTGCAGAAAACGAATTTTATTCTATGTGAACAGTGTGCATGAACAGCAATAAAAACTAGAATTGCAAAACCCTAAAATTATTTTTCCTCTCCGAAAACTCTCTAAACTAAAACCCTAGTGCTATTATAGAGGTTCTCAGCCCCAAAGCTTACAAATCTATTTTCAGTCCAAGCCCATAAATGAAATAAAATAAAATCTGGACAAGATAAGATAAGATTGGATGAAATAAAATCTGGACGAAATAAAATCTAGATGAAATAAAATCTGGATAAGATAAGATTTGATAAAATAAAATTGTTTGCTCTCTTCAAGTCCAAGCCCAATTCCGAATTCAATCCCATTTGCTTATAATTCTCCTGAAATTAAATTAAAAACACAAAATTAGTCAAGTAGGCCCAAATGATAAAACTGCATAATTAATTTGACAATTAAGGCTAATCAGTAATTAAAATGGTGACAAAAAGGGTTAAGAAATAGGAGAAAATAATGACACATCAATGCTATATCAACCAGACTTCACATAAATTAGATAATACTGTTACACATTGGATGCATAAGAATGAATTTTAATTACAAATACGTAGAGACCATAAAGAGCATGATGTGACATTGCAACTAATTTATACCAGAAAAAAAAGCAGGTGATAGTGGTTATAATTGGCTGTAATTTTCTCCCAACTTTGAATATGAATTATCATTTATTAGCTGATAAATGCTAGTTGATATTGTATAGATTTTGGATCAAACCATAGGGCTGTGACCTGTGAAACACTAACCCCTCATTTGTAGTAGAGGCTCTCACTTCCTAATATAGCTTTGGCGTTTAAGACTAATGACTTCTATATAATGTGCCAAGTAAGTTTTTCTTCTTTTTTTTTAAAAAAATTGTCTAGTATTTTCATCCCTTTTAAGAAAAGAGAAAATTCAGGATAACCTATGCATATAACAAATTTCTTTTTCTATAAAAAAACTAGTACAAATAACAAAATTAATCTACGATAATATTACCAATTTGATATGCCAGATTTAATAAATAGTATAATCAAATAGAAAATAGAAAAAATCAGTACAATCCCTCTAGTTCAGAAGCATAATTTTACAAGGCACTTTTAGCCACTTGCCAAGACTTTACCAGTTACATAAGAGGTCATGCATCATTGTACAAATGTAATCCATCATAAATTGCAAAAGAACTCGTTTAGCTCATAATGTACAGCTTCTATTGAAAGGATATAGTTTCACAGTTTTACATCATTATGTGAATTATTATTATTATTAAGGTGTGAACCAATTAAAGAAATTGGTTCTTTACCCAATATAACTGTTCACAAAAATATCAAACACAACATATGAGTGCAAATATATCTTACAGAAGGCTCCAGAAATGGCATCAAGTTTGTTTCTCCATTAATTAATGCCAGGATAAAAGATATAAGAGTAGCTTTAATTAGTATCTTTTCAAGCAAATCATCAAATTGCTTCAAAACCATTTTCCAAAAAGGAACTCCTGCATAATAAATTTGTTAAGATTTAGTAACAAGTAACAACAAAAACTGATTGAATTTATTTATTAAACGAAATAATTACAGCACAACAGAGGTAACAACAATGAACTAGAGCTAGAACAGTGAATACCTCGATTAGCAATAATATGAGACGAGGTTCATACCAGTTACACTATCGTTAGTAGAATTTTTTGAAATGATCCTCAAACTACTCAGCATCCAATAAAATATAGTAAAGATAAAAACTCTTTTTTTTTTACTATAGCTTGCCAAAATAGACAAAATCAAATGCCAAACACTAACATTTCCATTTATTGGGTACAACAACAAACCATTTTGATGAAATATTATCAATTTAGATCAAGTTGTAACCATATAATTTGTACTTAACAATGAAAACCATTGAGTTACCTTATCACATACATAATCAAACAAAATCAAAACTCAAAAGTATAAGGTACAAACTCCATATACTTACTTTGATCTTTAGCCAGCACTGTGTAGCAAACGTTCATGCAGTAAGAGAAGAAGAAAGAAATGTTAAAAAGACAAATTAAAAAAAACACTTAAAACAAAATTGGTGAACAGGATGTTAACAGTAAATTTATAGAAAGCCAAGTATAGTAGTGTGATTTAGTTATTCGGAGTGTGATCAATTAAGACTAGCTTGTTACACCGTACACGAATGCAAATTCATTTCAATATAAAACCACATTCCTTGATGTCTCTTCTCTTGTCTACCTAAGTTCAATATCAGTGCATGGCCCTACAGAAGACATACCATTTTTTCCATAAAGTCTAGCATGTTGTACTACCTGGAAAAGAAGAGTGATTAAATCATTTGAAACCATTAACATCATAATCAGGCTTATAGAGAAAATACAACTACCCATAGTAAGTAGTAACAAGGAAAAAAGGAAATGAAAGGAAATGAAAGGAAATTGAAGTACCTCGGCATCAGATAAACCCTTAGTCGGGTCCACTCCAAAGAAATCAAGGACCTAACAAAATTAACAACAATAATCATCGCTTTCTAGTGGGAATCATCTAATATATAACTTGGCTCTAACAATCTACGTATGAACCAAATCGTAATTGTAAACAAAGAGAAGTGGATGCAGAGTTCACTAATACTACTGCAAGAGGCATGCATGTGTGGTCATAGTTTTTCAACATTATCATATTGCGTGATAACAATAACGCAGAAATGTCGAAATTTGCATTGCAAATAGCTTGCGAGTTAGGATATCCGTATTTTCTTACATTGAAAAATGAAGAATGCTTGGTTTGAGATTTGATGAATAGTGAAGTTAGAATGAGATTTGGTGAATGTAGTAGCGGCAAGGAAAATGGAGAGAAAGCAGTGGGAAATTACCTCGGGAATAGATCTAGAAAATGCATCCTCCATGGAGGAAAGAAGAATTGGATTGAGAACGAGAGCCTCGAGGTTCAGAAAGAAGGAGAACGGGAGCCTCGTGGCGACTTCTTTTCTTTCCCTTCCCTTTTCGTCGCGGAGGAATGTCACAAGGGCGTGGATGGAGCCCGAGAAGGCTCCGATGGTGGCCTTGTTAACATGGAGGACGACGAGGCTAGTGAGGAGGGTGGCGGCGAGGGCGCGACAGTCAGAGGGGCAGCGGAGGAGAGGAGGCCATCGACGACGAGGTCGACCTTGGCGTCGTCATCCAGGGAGAGGTGGAGGAGGAGGGAGAGGGTGCGATGGTGGAGGTCGATAGCAGAGATGTGTTGGAGGCAGGTTAGGAGGGCGGGCACGAGGGCGCCAACGTAGATGCCACCAACGAATACACACGGCAAGGCAAGGAAGCGGTAGTCGAGGATGGCATCGAGCTCATCGTGGAAGCGGGTGATGCTCTTGTGTGGGCGTGAGCTGGTGGCCAAAGCAAGAGTCAAGGGAAGTGCGAGAGAGTGAAGGGTTCTAGTTAAAGGAGGCTAGGGATTTTAAATTAAAGTACACGCTTGGCATGGAAGAAAAACAACGACGTTTCTATATATAAACCCACTGTTGTTTAGGTTCCCCTAGTACATTCTAAGGTGGTTTTGTAAAACCGTCTTAGAATGTGTGTCATAAATTCTTCTTAATTACAAAACTTCCACCGCATGACATTCTAAGGCGGTTGTGTATAACTGTCTTAGAATGCACATCATAAAAAAGAAATTTTTTAGTAGTGTTTAAAACAAAATTTTAAACAACTAAAAATGTGGAATTTCAATTTCCTTCTAAAAGGTGAGAAATTGAAATTCTCTTCTTGATAGAAGAATCTTCCAAAACATTCACATTTAGAACCTTCATCTTCTCTTTCACCAGAAAGTTCCCGAAATCCTGTTCTCGAACTCGCGATTCTTTCCTCACGCCGATGATCCTCTTCTTCAAGAAACACCGCTTAAGCTTGTGGAACATCGATTGGGTGTGGGTATAGGGGGACACGTTGAATTGCACCCGCCAGTCAGGGGAACAACCGTCGCTACCCATCATGCGGCGGAGGTGCTTGCTAGTGCGGAGGGCCTGGGCCATGCCTTGCGCCATTGACTGAATGTTATGGTCGGGTATGGTGGTGTACGCCACTGTGTCTTGGTTCCCCTGTGACTTTCCATGCCGCATTAATATTCTTCTCTTTGGAAGCACACCAACCATATCTTCTCTTCTCTTTACATTCATTTTCTTTCACCCTCACAATTTTAATTTTTTTTATCCAAACATAAAATTTTGAAAATAAAAGAATATTTATACACTTTCCTTTGCGCATGATGGTTGATTTCTATATTCCTATAATTTTATGTAATTTAATGTCTTGCAAATTAATAATAGGATTTTTGCTGATGGATCAAAAATTTTCACCTCATATATGATGCTTTATTATAGTTTTGATTCAATGGGTTCACAAGAAAGTTTCAATAGCCATATGTACTTATGGTATACATTATACGATGAAGAATTCTAATAATATGTTTTTGTATCATCTTTATTTGTTGTTGAAAGACATTGTTTTATATGAAATTTAGTAATCACTGTGTTATCCCATTAAGGGTGCTCCATTTTTATCTCTTTGTTAGTTACCCTTATCTGATTAAAAGCATTTTATTTTTCAAGGAAAAAAAACCATTAGTAATATGTTGTTAATACAAGTCACTTAATTTCTTTGTAGCTAATCCTTTTGTTTATTTGTCTCAATATAATACTTATTTGTTGAGATAAACACAGGGCATATTTGTCAGAGTTAGTTAACATATTAACGTTCCTTAAATCTAATGTTTTTTGTTTATATATATATATATATATATATATATATATATATATATATATATATATATATATATATATATATATATATATATATACACACACAAAAATTAGTAATTGTACAAAAAAAAGGTGCAATTTTAATTAAAAAAAATGATAGGTGTTAAAAATTCAAAAAATGGTCGGTTATTAATAAACAAATAAACAATCAGTTAACTATCAGATTTTTTTTAATTGAAAATTGAAATGAACTGTTAATTTGTTAAATGGATATCTATAAAAAAAACACATGATATAGTTAAGAAATTTGGAAAACTAATTATGAAAGAGAGACCTAAAAATAAAATGGCATAGCAAACACTTAAATACAATATGTTTTTTTTTAATTTTTTTACTTTGGAAAAAAGGATTAGCTACTGACAAAGAACAATGTTACAACAATTTATTTTTGAAAAAAATTGGTTTATTATTAACTAATTTTATTTTTAAAATTGAAATTAGCTATCAATTTAATTGTTATTTTGTTAAATTAATATCTAAAAGCAAATCAACATAACAAAATAAAATTTAAAAATATTAATTAATGAAATAGGTCTTGTTAAAAAAATTGATATTTTTTGAATAAATTAAAACAATTAAAAAAATTGTATGTTTGCTAGAATTTTTAAATTGATAAATGATTTAAAAATATTGATATTTTTTTATTCTTACAAGATAATCAATTTTTGATCACCTAATAATGTTTTGAAAAAATTAGTTAAAAGATAATGTTCTAAGAAATCGTAAATGCATCTCGATCACTAATTAATACAAAATTATTTACTAGTATACATATGATTTTGTCAATATGATCATAGTTATCATAAGTTCTACCTAGATATCTTAATTCATTAAGAATAGTTTGAAAGCATCCAAACATACATTGTACGTCTTCACCTTTTTCCATAGAGAAGAGTTCATAGTTACAAATAAAGACACTTAATTTGTTCCTTTTTACATCTAATATTCCTTCATAAGTTACAACTAGAGTGTTCAACATCTACTTGACACTCCTCAAATTGTGAACTTTGGTGTATTCTTCCTCTTATGAGGCCTATAGGATCACATTTTGAGCCTTGGAGTTGAGTAGGAAATGAGTTTTTGCTCCTCTATCCACTGGCTACTTGGGATTTTGTTTAACTGGTTGTCATATGGAATGTGATTTCCATTTTCCACCACGTCCCATAAGTCAATGTGAATGGATTCAAAATTGCCAATCATTTGTTCTTTAACACACTTCTAAAAAAAAAGCTTTCTACATCGCCCTATTAACATCGATTATAGCTAAAACCGATGTTAACGAAAGCGCGGTGGCATTTTTGTAATTAAATGGAGTTACTTAACATCGGTTTTAGCAAAACCGATGTTAACACTTCATGTTAACATTGATTATTTAAAAAACCGATGTTAACATGATGTTAAGATGAATATGGTAACATTGGTTTGGGCAAAACCGATGTTAACTTCATAGAGTTAACATCGGTTTTGAGGAAGCCGATGTTAAGGAGTTGATTTTAACATCGGTTTGTTAAAAAACCGATGTAATGTATTTGATGTTAACATCGGTTTTTACAAAACCGATATAGTTAACATCGGTTTTCCATAAAAAACCGATGTTGTTATGTTTATAAGTTAATAAAAATTGAGATTTCACAAGCCGCGCGCGCTCGAAAACCTTGTCCTCCCTCTTCTCTTTGTCATCCTTTTGCCTGAAATCGCTCTTATCTTTCTCCTCCCGCCTAAAATCTGCCGGAAACCGCTTCCTCGACACCCACATTGTCGTCGCTCGAACCCACAGAACCCCCTACACTGCCGAAAAACCCACATTGTCTACGCTGGAACCCACAGAACCCCCTACACTGCCGGAAAACCCACATTGTCATCGCTCGAACCCCACAGAACCGACATTGTCCTCGCTCGAAGAAAACCCTACATACACTGTTGCTACTAGGGTGCTGAAACACTCGTGGGTGCTCAAAGGTCAAAGCTTTCTCCGCGAGGTACGTAGGTCAAATTCGTGTATGCTAAGTTTCCTTGGGTGTTCATGTTTTATTGATGATAATAATAATAACAATAATAATACGTCTTCAATTGCAGTATTGCTGATTGAGGTACGAGGAAAGCTTAAAGTTTCGTGCCATTTTGTTAGATCTCACTGCCATTGTCACTGTTTGGGTTCGAGGTAAGCTTGGTCTCTTTTTCATTTGTAGTTTACTTAGGAAACATGTTGAAGTCTGTCTCTATTAAATCTATAGAATGCTTGGAGCACCAATAGAGATAACTAGTGATAAGGATCCTGCTTGGCTCACTATCTCATTATTTTGCATTAAGCACCAATAGTTACTGACACTTCTTGCAATTATTTTGGAGTTTGGGGCACTTGTTTGGTATGTCACAAATTTTCCAAATGCCTTCCATATAGATTTGTTTGATATATAAGTTTTTTTTATCAGCCAAAATATATTATATTATAAATAAATGAAAGTACCAGAGGTACTATAAGTACAATATTAATGCTAGGTATGCTGCTGGATCCACTAGTGTGAAGATCCAGATTGCAGACCTGATATATAACTACAGTGAAATACCCATCATTTCTATCCTATATACAAAAAGCTACTGGTAGATTACTAGACCAGTAGGTATATGAGTCAACAAAATCTTTCTCAAACCCTCTAAGCCATGACCAGATTAGAAATATTGCATCTTCCAACAGCTTGCTTCCATTAAAAGGTTCATTTAGGAAGACATTTCAATTTCTGTGCTGCCAAATAGAGCAGGTTAGGGCCACCCACCAACACTTCAATCTAGAATACTGCTTTCCACCATTTGTGCCAATTGTTTGCTGCATGAAATGTTGTCTTGGATTAATAGAAAAAACTCCCATGGTTTGAATCCAGGAGAGGGATTCCCACCATAAGGGTTGTGTCTTTGGGCAATCAAAAAATAGGTGAGAGGCTTCCTCCTCCTTACTTCTACAAAAAGGACAGATTGTGTCATTCATCTGGATTTGTCTTCTTCTCAGATTAGCTTTGGTTGGTAGTCTGTCTTTGATCAGTCCCCATGCAAAAATTTGAGCTTTTGCTGAGATTTTTAGCTTCCATAGATCCTCTAGTGCCTCATCCAGGGTGTCCCCTACTGTGGCTTCTTGCAACAGGTAATATGCGCTTTTAGTAGAGTACTGTCTTGTAGTTTCTGGTTTCCATATCCAGCAATCAGTGATCTGATTTTGGATTTGTATCTGTGATATGTCATCCATAAATCTGACAGCTACATCTACTTCATTGTCGAATAGGGGTCTTCTCCACTCAAGATTCCATTCCCAAACTGTTTCGGTTTGTCTCCCCGCTTGCTGAATGAGTCTTTGCTGTTGGCAGGAGACTTGATACAGCCAGAGATATTTCCTCATTAATGCTTCCCCTCCTCGTACCCATCTGTCCTCCCAAAATCTGAATTTATCCCCACAGCCCAGCTTCCATTCTGTTTCAGTTTGCAACACAGTATTCATCTTTTGTTCATGTATCACCGACTGTAAGTCCTTCCACCATATTGATGCCTTGGGGGCTCTTTTTCCTTCAGCTAATGCTCTCCACCCTCCATATTTTGAATCCAGTATTTTAGCCCATATTTCTGAATTTTGCTGCATCAAATTCCACCACCACTTTCCCAACAATGCTTTGTTGAACAGGCTGATGTCTTTTATTTCTAGTCCACCCTTTTGTTTTGGGAGATAAATTGTGTCCCATTTGACCCATGCTATTTTCTTCTGATCTGTTCCTCCTCCCCATAGGAACCTTCTCTGTATTTGAATCAGCTTGTCCGCTACCTTATTGGGAATCCTGAAAAAAGAGAGAAAGAAAAATGGGATAGATGTTAGGATGGATTTTATAAGGACCACTCGCCCCCCAAAGGATAAGTGTCTCTATTTCCATCTCGCTAATTTTTTTTCACTCTTTCTAATGATCGGATCCCAAAGCTCACTACGCCTTGGATTAGCCCCTATGGGTATTCCCAGATAAGTGAATGGCATAGACAGAATTCTGCAATTCAAGTAACCCGCAGCCTGCATTATCCATTGCTGTGATTGTCCCATAGCCTCAAAACAGCTCTTCGCATAATTTATTTTAAGGCCCGATGCAAGTTCGAAAGCCCTCAGAATAGACTTGATTGTCTTAACATTTTGCATGTTAGCCTCTCCAAAAAATATGGTGTCATCAGCATATTGTAAAATGCTAACAGGTACATTTTTCTCCCCCACAAAAAACTCAGTGAACATCTCCTGGTTGACTACTTCCCTCATAAGTCCAGTGAGCCCCTCAGCTACAATATTGAACAGTAGGGGCACAAGGGGATCACCTTGTCTAAGGCCTTTTTGGGGAACAAAATCTGTTGTGGGACTTCCATTAACCAACACCGACACCATGGCAGATTTAAGACAGCCTTCAATCCAAAGTATCCATTTTTTGTAGAACCCCAACCTCCTCAGCATGTAAGAGAGAAAATTCCATGAAACTGAATCGTAGGCTCTTTCAAAGTCGACCTTGAATATCATGCATGACTTTTGTTCCTTCCTTGCTTCCTCTACTACTTCATGCATTAACCCTCCTTCTATGATTGATGAATTTGTGGAAATAAGATGAATTTCTATCCCCTTCTCTTAACCACTTCGCTTTGGATTTTTGCCTCAGCATAGATTCATAAGCAAGACCTGCACTCCACAGCTGTTCCTGCAAGGATTTCTTGAGCTCCACTTCAGCTTGGGATAGTGTTGAGACATTAATACCTGCCTCTAGAGCATTTAGATGCTTTTTTAAATTATGGATTTTTCTAGCAGTAATAGACCCATTTTGTGAACTCCACTGTCTTATGCAGTCTTTGATGAACTTTAATTTCTGCTTGAGAGCATAGCCACCCCAACCACTAGGGTGATAGTTACCCCAGTTGTCAGCCACCATATTCTAAAAGCCTTTGTCCTTCAACCACCAGTCCATTACCTTGAGAGGTTTAGGCCCCCAATCATTGGTTATCCACTACCCTTCTATCCACCACAAAGGCTTCATTATTCCAGATACATAAAAGGCCTCCAGCTGCATTATTAGAAGGGACAAACTCCCATGAGGCATTACCACCCCCCATAGATATTGGCAGAGTTTTTTTTATCAATGAACTCCTTTTTGGTTTCCTGAATACAGAGAATATCAATTTTTATCAGTAGCAAAGAGAGAAATTACAAATGGTTTAAACTGAAAACCTAGAAATGTCCTTTTTTTTTTAACTGCAAAGATAATATATATATTAATCAAATGATAGTACCAGGGGTACTACAAGATAAGAAGGAGATAATATCTCCAGGAACATGAGTCCAAAAATACAGAACACAAATGCCCTACAAGAAATCCCCATAACCCTAACCTAGCAGACCACAAACTAAATAAAGGCCATAGACATGGCTGAGGACCATTGATGAAAAGGGGAATTGAAGTCCTTTTTCCCACCCCCTCAGCCAGGACCAAGTGAGGAAGTTAGTGTTATCCACCAACTTAGAAATGTGGAAAGGATGATTATGAAAGATCACATCATTTCGGAGCTTCCATATGGACCTTGTAACTGCTATCCACCAAATTTTCCTTCTTGTATTCGAAGCCTTCGAACCTGCTATGGAGGAGTGCTGAAGGAAATGATCCATGGGCCTGCAGTGAAGAGCTCTATCCTCCTTAACCCAGGTGTTAAATTCCCACCACAAAGGCAGAACTTTTTGACAAGTGAAAAATAGATGAGAAGCAGATTCAAAATTGCTTTGACAGAAGGGGCATAAGTCATTGGCAAGATCAACTTGTCTCCTGGATAGGTTCTCCTTAGAAGGAAGCCTATCCCAAAGCAATCTCCACGCAAAGGTTAAGGCTATAGGAGGAATTTTAGTATCCCACAGCTAGCAGAAACCAAGATGATGATCTTCAGAAGACTGCTCAGCTTTAATGCAAACATAAGAAGATTTAGAAGAGAATATCCCATTAGAAGCAGCTCCCCACACCCAACTATCCTTTGAAGAAGCATTTAAATTGATCGCTGCAGTCTGGTCAATAAAATCTAAGGCTATCCCCATTTCATTGTCAAACAGATTGCGCCTCCAAGAGAATTTCCATTCCCACCCCGATTCACAGAAAGAGTCCAACTCTGCTACTATATGTTGTTTTTGCAAGGAAATACGATATAGCTCTGGATATTTATCTTCAAGAGCTATCCCCCCATCCATCCAATAGTCCTCCCAGAACATAATTTGATCACCTCTTCCCAGCCTCCAAATAAACTGCTTAGAAACCTCAGCCATACACCCATGCTGATTAATGGATCTCAAGTCAGACCACCAATGAGAGAAATTAGGCTTTGGTGGCCCCCCTTCCAAGCCTCTCCAGCCTCTGTATTTAGAATTCAAAATACGGTTCCATAGCTGATCACTTTGCTGGAACATCAACCATTTCCATTTAATTAAAAGAGCATTGTTGAGGGCCTTGATATCTTTAATACCCAAACCTCCCATTTCTCTAGATGAACATACATGACTCCAAGCTATCGAAGCAATCTTCTTTCATTCGGAATTGGCACCCCAAAGAAAATGTCTTTGAATAGCATTTAATCTGTTAATCACTGCTGAGGTAGCCCTGTAAAAAGACAAGTAAAACAAGGGTAATGTTGTTAAAACAACATTGATAAGGGTGATTCTTCCAGCCATAGAGACGCTCCTTTGATTCCACTTGTTCAACCTAGCCTCAAACTTTCTAATGATAGGCTCCTACACCACCTTTCTTCTCGGATTAATGCCTATAGGCAACCCTAGGTAGCAAAAGGGGAATTGAAGCATGGCACAATTAAGGTAATCAGCAGCAAAACAACACCATTCTTCAGATTGGCCAATTGCTCCAAAGTGGCTCTTGGCAAAGTTAATTCTCAAGCCTGAGACCATCTCATAGCTTCTAAGAATGGCCTTCACAGCTTTGACATTATCCATAGAAGCTTCTCCAAAAAAAAATAGTATTATCAGCAAATTCGAGGATGTTCACTAGGATCTTATGCTTCCCCACCAAGAAGCTTTGAAAGCAGTTTTAATTGAAGCTTCCCTCATCATTCATGTCAAACCTTCAGCCACCAAGACAAACAATAAGGGGGCCAAAGGGTCCCCTTGTCTCAAGGCTCTTTGAGGCTTAAATTCAGAGGTTCGGCTTCCATTCACAAGAATAGATATAGAGGCTGATGTGAGGCACCCCTTAATCCAACCAATCCATCTATCATGGAACCCCATTCTTCCTATCATATAAAACAGAAATTGCCAAGACACTGAGTCGTAAGCTTTTTCAAAGTCCACTTTAAACACCATGCAAGGCCTCTTAGACCTCCTAGCCTCCTCAACCACCTCATTGGCAATCAAAACACCATGGAGCAGCTGTCTACCCTTCACAAAAGGTTGTTTGCCTTTCATCAATGTCCTTACTCCCAATATAATTTTTATTTTCATCGTCACTACCAATAACATGTGAAAAGCTTGAGTCCTGGTCATAAACTCCATAAATCAATACACCAAGTATACAATAGGTAGAGCAAATGAAAAATTTAAAAACAATGCTTTGGTGGGCAACACCCACAAATTTAAAAATTTACCAAATAAAGGAAAAATATTGTTTAAAAACAATGACATCAGAATCAATACAGTAGTAATAGAAACAAGGATATATGATGAGAATCATCAGACTGTATTTAAGTTACCATTTTACCTTTCATTTGATGAATTTGTTACATCATTCTCTAGGTTTTCTTGAACATCCTGATTATCTCCTGTTGTAGTCAAATTAATTTGCTAAACACTAAATTATGCTGCCATAGTATTTCCAGATTCCATTGGGAGCGATTTTAGCCATTGTTGATCATGTGGTCATTGCTGTTTCGAAATTCAAACTGGTCCTGCGGTCATTGCTAGAAAGTCAATTGTGCTGAAGCCTCGAACTCAGGTATTTATATCTTTGATTCGAAAACTAATTTGAAATTGTTGTTGTATGCATTACTGGTATATTTGTAACTTATGCTATGCCTCTCTACATGACCTTTCTTTCATGGGACTGATATCTTCATGCCTCTCTACATGACCTTTTTTTTATTGGACTGATATCTTTGAAGTATTTACTGTGATTTTAACTCTCAGAACTTGTTAATTGTTAGTGTTGAATATTTTTGTATTTTTATCTATTGCCCTTCTGTATATATATGTTGTGACTGCCACTGCCTAACCCTCTAATGTTGTAGGAAAGAATATTCATCTATGAGTTTTCCTCTCTCCTAACTCCATAGCTTCATTTCTGTCTCTGGCTCCATATCTGCAAAGCTTTGAATAAAATCAGAGTGACATGTGTCTGCTTCAAGCCTATGCTTGTCCCCAAGTCCCATAATTGTTGGGCCTCTTCCAACACCTGATTGTTACAAACAATTTTGCTTTTTAATCTCCCTTCCGCTTCCAATTGCTTGTGACTTTGACTTTGGTTTGGATATCAGTTGTGGTAGCCATGTCTTTGTCTCCTTCTAGCACATGAGGTTCTTCTGCCATGGTTCAAGCTGGGGGCTTTAGAGTGAGAAAATCTATGTCTTTACCAGGACTAGTAATAATAGGTTGGGTGAATCCACTTGAGAAGCACTGCTATTGATTTCTGATGAAAGTGAACCACTTTCAATGTGTTGATCTAAGGTTTGCTTGATTTCTGATTTGTAGCAGAGGTTAGAGCTTTCAACTCATGACAGAGTGGGAAACAATGATGCAACAATGTAGATGTAGATGTAGGGCATCCATCTAACACAAACCAATAGCTTTCTCAAAGCCTGATTCCACTAAAATTTTACCAAAATCATGCTGCCTTGCAATCTTAGATTATTGGAATGTTGTGCTGCCTTAGAATATGACGATTTAAAGTACCCCCTACCCCAACTGCAATATAATAAAATTAGAAATAAACTAACACAAGCATATGACTAATTAATAAGAAAAGTAGAAGAGTGAACCACTTTTGTGCAGTGAGTACCATGGTACTAAAATTACAGTATTTTTGGGGCCAGCTGGTTCCTATGTTTACTGATAGGACCCAAGCCAGCACCACAGCACCCAGCTATGTAACACCCTACTACAACAATCCATCCCCCTTACTCCTAGGCTAGGTACAGAAACCTAATGTTAGATTAGTAGCCCATTGGTTAAAATGTACTGTAAAGTCTTTGTCGTGGACTTGAGCCATGACCAAAGTAGTAGTAGGGCATCATCCATGACTTTGCTACTGTTGAAACATTGGTTTTGAAAGACTGTTTTATTCCTTTGTTGCCAAATTGTCCACGTTACTGCAACCCACCAGCACTTCCACCTTGTAGACTTTGTGTTACCAACAAGCTGATGCCCATGCTGCAGAAAGTGATCCCTTGGATTTTGTGGAAGTGCAGTCACTACTCCGATCCAAGATAATGACTCCCACCATAGAGGTAGGGTCTTATGCAGTTAAAGAACAAGTGGGCAACGTCCTCCTCATGATTGCGCAGAATGGGCACATCGTGTCGCTCAGCACCACTTGTCTCCTGCCTCTAAGGCTAACTTTGAAATCAGCTTGTGCTGTTGACACACACACACACCACACACACACACCAACAACCACACACACACACACACATACCCACACACACACACCACACCACACCACATACACACAGAAACACACCACCCACACACCACACACCCACATACACACACACCACACACACACACACCACACACACAGCCACACACACACACACACACAACAAACACACACAACAACACACACAAAGCACAACCACACACAGAAAATACTAACAGACCGAAAATACTACTAATCCTACAAAGGAACACCCCCCCAAAACCTACCAGAGTTAGGCTACTGCATAATTAGTGAACTAGCTGCATGTCTCTATTCCAGAGGCATGAACCGCTTCCAACTCATTCAAGTTGTTGACTAAAATTTTCACCATCAGCATTCCCACTGCCACTTTGTTGCCTTTTGAACTGATCAATTTCACATGCCCAAGGCTGAGCTCCTGTTAATATCAACACTTTGAACAGAATTTCCCACTACCTTCCCACTTTCATTACCATTCTCTGTTGTGTGCCTTTTGTGCTTCTCATGAGAGTGAGATGATCCAAGCTCCTTGTGGAGCAGCTTCAGCTCGTTGAAAGATGCAGAAGCTCGGTGGAGATATGCATTGATGACATGAGAAGTACCATTGTCAGCAGAGACAAACTTTGTGAGAATTTTAGCTGCTTTCGAAACTGATATGTCTTTTACCAAAACACAATGTCCAGAGATTGTCTTCATCTTCCTGCCCTTTGGCTCTCGCACATATATTATCTATTTTCGCTGAGCAAAACAAAAAAAAAACAGTCTAAATTGTGCAGTGCACACTTAAGAGGAAGGTTTCGCTGGTTCAGACGTGAAAGCTCAGAGCTAAATGCATTGCAAATGTCTAGCAACTTTGAACTTATGTCGAAGTACACATCAATCCATTTGTCCTCCCAATCACTCACAGGAAGCTCAAGGGCAGTCATAAGGTGAGGATTTCATCCTTGCTTTTAGGCATAAGATAGTTGGTTTGCAGAATCAGCTAAGCCCAAACCCTGCAGAAAACTTCCCTCCTCTCCTTCACACTAACAGGGTCCTTCAGACTTAAAGCAATAGTGGATAGATTTCCATAATCTGTAATCACACAAAACAACATTGATCACTAGTTTGCCCTCAAATTTTACTAGCATGACAACTACACACATCCTCATGATACACACAGACCCTCATGATACACACACACACACATATACCCAACTACAATAATAAAGCATAAGCACCCTTGAAACCCAGCATTTGAAATTAGTTACATAAACAACTGTTGATGTCTATATTTGTCTGTAATTGAATTTACCTTTTGTATGTTCTTGTATGTGATCAGTGTAATTTGCTATATAAACAACTGTTGTTCATGCTGAGTGAACCTTAGATTCCCGTTTGAGACTGAATGCAATGACTCTTGCGGACAGTTTGCATTAGTCATTGTATTTAGTCTTGAATTGTCCGTTTGGACAGTTTGGGGAGACTGGTATTTTTATGTTAGATTCATTCGTGAAGGTTATTATTATTTTCATTAATTTGATTAAATTTCGGTTCAATGCATTTCAAGTTGTTCTCTGAGTGCATACTTGATTATCGGGAAATTCATTTCACCGATGTCATGTCGTGTACTTGGAGACCAATGCGAAATGCTGCCGAAATTTAGTCAAATTTTTGTAAATAATGGTAACCCTGACGTTTGAAGCTAACATAAAGACACTAAATGGGATAGGGCCACACCTATAAATAAAAAAGTGAGATTTTCATGCATGGAATTGCTTAGATGGATCGAAGTTGGATGAATGAAAGTCGCATGAGCCCAGAATATGAGGATGGCGTCGAACAGTTCTTGCAATTTGCTTCAGAAAGAGGTCGACCGAATGAAGAAGGAAAATATTATTGTCCTTGCATCAACTGTTTGAATGGAAGACGACAACTACTGATGACATACGGGACCATCTATTTGTGATGGGATTAAGAAGAATTACACGACGTGGATATGGCATGGTGAAGTGACAGACATGCAGAGTGGGTCCCAATCTGAACCGTTTGATGTAGAAATGGGAGATCGTTGGAGGACATGATTCGTGACCTTGGACAAGAGTCTTTCAGCAAGCACACGCCCCTGTGTATGAAGGATTGCAGAGTGATTCAAAGAAGCCTTTGTATACGGGTGCAAGAATTCCTTAACCTGTTGTCTGCGTGTTAAGTCTGGTTAATGTGAAGGCCAGGTATGGGTGGAGTGACAAAAGTTTCACCTCACTGCTTGAGGTAGTGCACAATCTGCTTCCAGAGGACAACACGTTGCCTAAAAGTTACTATAAGGCGAAAAAGATATTGTGTCCGATGGGTATGGAGTATCAGAAGATTCATGCTTGCCCCAATGATTGCATACTGTACAGCATGAATTCCAAGAAATGTCCAAATGCCCTATCTGTGGGACTTCACGGTACAAAGTGAAGGATGAAGAGGAAAGCAGTTTGATGAAAACTCAACAAGGGCCCCCAGCGAAGGTTTTGTGGTATCTTCCAATCATTCCAAGGTTTAAGCGTCTTTTTGCTAATGAGGACGACGCAAAAGACCTTACATGGCATGCAAATGGAAGGATTTCTGATGGAATGGTCCGTCATCCGGCTGATTGCTCCAGTGGAAGAAGATTGATGGTTTGTATCCGGATTTCGGGAAAGAGCCAAGAAATCTTAGACTTGGACTAGCCAGTGATGGAATGAATCCATATGGCACCTTAAGCACTCAACACAGTTCATGGCCAGTTCTGCTAGTAATTTACAATTTGCCTCCTTGGTTGTGCATGAAGCGAAAATACATGATGTTGTCTATGATGATATCGGGCCCAAGACAGCCAGGAAATGACATTGATGTTTATCTAAGTCCGTTGGTTGAAGATCTGAGAAAGTTGTGGGCGAGGGGGTTGTAGTGTTTGATGCGTTTCGCAAGGAGACCTTTGAAATGCGTGCAATGCTTTTTTGTACCATTAATGACTTTCTAGCATATGGGAATCTCAGCAGTTACAGTGTTAAGGGTCATCATGCATGCCCCATCTGTGAAGAAAAGAAAAGTTACATACAACTTAAACATGCGAGAAAAACAGTCTACAGTAGGCATCGCCGCTTTCTAGCACCCAATCATCCTTACAGACGACTGAAAAAAGCTTTTAATAGGAGTCAAGAGCATGATATTGCGCCGATACCGTTGACTGGTGAGCAGGTATATCAGCGGGTTCAACACCTTAATACTGTATTTGGGAAGACCCAAAAGAAGGATAAAAGTCAGAGTTGCATATGGAAGAAGAGGTCCATTTTCTTTGATCTTCTGTACTGGTGTGATCTTGACGTTAGACATTGTATTGATGTTATGCATGTGGAGAAAAATGTTTGTGACAGTGTGATTGGGACGCTCCTTAACATTCAAGGCAAGACGAAGGATGGCTTGAATACCCATCAAGATCTAGCTGATATGGGTATATGATCACAGTTGCATCCAAGGTCTGATGGGAAGAAAATTTACTTGCCCCCAGCCTGCCATAATTTGTCCAAGAAGGAGAAGATAAGTTTTTGTCAGTGTCTTCGTCGGGTGAAGGTTCCACAAGGATACTCTTCAAATATTAAGAGCCTTGTGCAGTTGAAGGAGCTTAAGCTTGTAGGGTTAAAGTCTCACAATTGTCACGTGCTTATGCAACAATTGTTAGCCGTGGCTATACGAGACATCTTGCCAAACAAAGTCAGGTTAGCGATAACTCGCCTATGCTTTTTCTTCCATGCTATATGTAGCAAAGTCATTGATCCAGTCAAGTTTGATGAGTTGGAAAATGAGGCCGTAATTATATTGTGCCTGTTGGAGATGTATTTCCCCCCCTGCTTTCTTTGACATCATGATTCACTTGATTGTGCATCTGGTCAGAGAAATCAAATGTTGTGGTCTTGTTTATCTACGGTGGATGTACCCAGTAGAGCGATACATAAAGATCTTAAAGGGGTATACAAAGAATATATATCGTCTAGAAGCATCTATTATTGAGAGGTACATTGCAGAAGAAGCCATTGAATTTTGTTCATAATACTTAGAGAAGGCTAAACCTGTTGGGCTTCCTGAGTGTCGGCATGATGACAGAGTGGGTGGTAAAGGTTCAAGAGGATTGCATGTGATCACTCCAAGTGTAGAAGATTTGTTACAAGCTCACTTGTATGTCTTGAACAACAGTAATGAAGTTTTGTCATACATAGTTAAGCATGAAGCTTTAGTCAAACAGAATAATCCGAAAATGTCAAAGAATTGGGTGTTGAAAAAGCATAACAAGACTTTCTGTGATTGGTTTAAAGATACAATCTTTGCCGATGAGAATGCTTCAGAATCATTAAGAAAGCTAGCAGATGGGCCTAAAAGAAATCTTATAACCTGGCAAGGATACGACATAAACAGGTATTCATTTTACACAAAAGCACAAGATGACAAAAGTACAATGCAGAACAGCGGGGTCACCCTAAGGGCTGAATCTCAACACTTTGCAAGTGTCAATGACGCCAATCCCTGTGTAGCTTCCATCCCTTACTTTGGGATCATTGATGAAATTTGGGAGCTTAACTATGTGAAATTTACGGTATGTGTTTTCAAATGTAAATGGGTTGACAGCAACACCGGTGTGCGCACCGATGATATAGGATTTACGTTGGTAGACCTAAAGAAACTTGGTTACCACAATGACCCTTTCATCATGGCAGAACAAGCTAGACAAGTATTTTACGTGCAAGACCCTTATGATGAAAGGTGGTGCGTGGTTCTGCAGGGCAAAACAATTGGTGTTAATGTAGAAGATGATGATTCATACATGGACACCTATGTTAGTCCTTTGACCGCTCAAATCACTCCTAGTGTTGTCGGAGAAGAAGAAGATGACGACGTTCATGCTAATCGAAATGATCATGATGAAGGAGAATTGATTAACATCGTCTAATGTAATTTTTTGTAGAGACAGAGGTCACCAAAGCAAGTAAGTGACAGCTACATTTTTCTTTGATTGAGGCATCGGTATTTTCTTTTAGATGGTATCCTTAGGACTTCATACAGCTCATGTTTGTCGCCAGTTTCATCATCCACCACCCTTTTCTTCTCTGTCTTCTCACGTTTATTGTTGTTAAACCCATATTTATGCTTTCTTCCCTTCATGTCTTGTTTTATCACAACTTTAGCCGAATCTCCTATCTTCAGCATAGTTGAATCTCCTGTCTTATTCTCCAATGACACACTTTGATGGCCTGTATCTCTTTTCTTCGTATGTTCTAGTGCTTCAACTTCAGAATGCATAAAGCAATCTGAATTTTCCAGTGACCACCAAAGGCTTCTGCATCAGCATTGACACTCTCCACCCTCTTTGGTTTATGCTTTTGTGCTGCATTCTGTGCTTCCTCCTAATAAATCTCATATTTATTAGAGGTTGCACTAGAACGATCAGCACCAATATGTGCTTCTTCCTTGTCTACCAGCTCAATATCTTTCCTTTCAACTTTTGTTTTGTAAATTACAGTGTAGTTTACAAAAGCAAAGGTGAAACGAAAGATATTGAACTGGTAGAGGAGGAACAAGCATAGATTGGTGTTGATTCTTCTAGTGAGACCTCCAATAAATCTGAGAATTATAAGGAGGAAGCACGGAATGCAACAAAGAAGCATAAATCAAAGAGGGTAGAGAGTGTCAATGATGATGCAGAAGCCTTTGGTGATCACTGGAAAATTCAGATTGCTCTATGCATTCTGAAGCTGAACCACTAGAACATACGAAGAAAAGAGATACATGCCATCAAAGTGTGTCATTGGAGAATAAGACAGGAGATTCAACTGTGCTGAAGATAGGAAATTCGGCTAAAGTTGTGATAAAACAAGACATGAAGGGAAGAAGGCATAAATATGGGCTTAACAACAGCAAACGTGAGAAGGTAGAGAAGAAAAGGGTGGTGGATGATGAAACTGGCGACAAACATCAGCTGGATGAAGTCCTAAGGATGCCATGTACATGTGTATTTATGAAGATATAGTATACATTGACTGTTGATTACATGTAATAGACTTTTTATAACATGGTTGCCCCAAATCACAATTAAAAAGCACAACTAAATCACTTTCAGGGCACCCCTTTTGACCCTCCCAAAGTCATGGATGATGCTTTATTTCTTGCTTGGTCTTGGTTAAAAGCTACTGAGAAAGGTTTCAATACTTTATTTAACCATTGGTCTACCAATCTTTCGAAGTCCTTTGGTTAATTTGTCTTGTCTCCTTCTGTGGTGGGCTTTTGTTGGATTTTATGTTTTTGTAAGGTGGCACCTTGGGTGTCTTGTATCTGATCTCCTCAGTACCTCTGGTACTGTTATGTTTTATTAATAATATTATACTTTTGCCTTCCAAAAAAAAAACTTATGACTGATCCTCTTTTGATTAATCCTATTTTGTATGTTGTTGTATGTTATTGTATAAAAGATCATGGGTTCTCCACCTGCCTCCACTCCTCTTCCTCCTCCTCCTTCGGACGCATCGGCTTCGCCGTCTGCCATGAAGCCGACACGCAAAGCCTCACATCTACGATCGTTGTCCACTAGACCACCTGGTACTGAGAGATTAGTGGTGCATGTTGATCCTGCTACCGGGAAGGCCGACGGTCCCCACAGGAAGAAATTAAGAACATATTTGGGGATTGTGGCGCGTGATAAGGTGGATGTCACCTACGAGAATTGGAAGGAGGTCCCTACTGCTCAGAAGGACATGATTTGGGAGGATATTCGGGTATTTTTATTTTCTTATTTGATTTTGTTTAATTAATTGCCAAAAAATACATTATTGTAACAAATAAACTTTATTTGATGTTGTCAGGCGGAATTTGATATCCCAGAGGCTTCTGACAATAGGACGAAAAGGAAGTTACTGCAAACCGTGGGGGAGAGATGGAGGCAGTTTAAATCAGACCTCACGAGGAAATGGGCCCTTGCAGCCGATCAGGATGGTGTCGAGGACACTGTCTGTGAGAAATACGGCATCAGCAAGGAAAAGTGGGCCCAGTTTTGCCAGACTCGCAGAGACCCTTCTTGGGAGGTATGTTCCTTGCCATTTAAGTTGTTTTTCAAAAAACATGATGTTGTTATACTTCATTCTACCAATTTCAAACATTATTGTTTAATTTTTTCAGGATGTGCGCAAGAAGGCACAGGCCATCCAGAAGCAGAATACTGCCCCCCACGTTTTGTCTCGTGGGGGTTATGATTATTTGGAGCAGAAGCTCCTGGCTGAGAAGACGAAGAACAAGCTGGAGGAAGCTGCACGGTTAGGAAGCGTTGATGGCATTATCGACCCTCCATCCCCGGTCAGACGCCACGTGAAGTGGAAGATGGCCCGCACGAAGAAAATAGGGAAGATGACGACTGAGGCCGCAAAGGAAATTACTGAGAAGATTGCAAGTCATTTTCAACTAACCATTACAATTATATTTCAATATTTTGTGAATGCCAAGTACCACTGTGTGTTTTCTGTGCAGGATTCCTTTGAGGAGCAGGCCACATAGGGATCGTTCGTCCCCCATGGACGTCAGGATGTTCTCATCACTGCTATTGGACATCCAGAGCACCCTGGACGTGTCCGTGCTGCTGGAGCCGGTGTCACCATCAAGCAATACTTTGGATCGGCTCCACGGACGTCCCGCAGTGCTTCCTCCCTGCCTCCTGACGAATTGCAGCAGCTGACCCAGCAAATCAGGGACCAGCTAGAGGAGTCCATCACAGAGAAAGTGACGAGGCAGGTCATGGCATCCTTCAGCCACATGCAGTCCCAACTTCAGTCGCAGATGCAATCTCAGGGACTTGCAGTGCCTCCTGAGCCTCTGGTTGGTCCCTCCGGTCCTCGAGTGAGCACAAAGGGGAGTTGTGTTGATCCCTCAGGAAACGATCCTGAGACGTGTGACTCTGACAGGTGCAGCTTATACATAGAAGCGGATCCTGCCCGCCTGGTTGCCATGGGGAGAGTTTATGAGGGATCCACTGTTGTTCATAACACTCCTTTGTTGCCTGGCCAAGTAAAGGTGAGTGTGGAGGAGGTTACAGATGCAGATGCTCCAGTTCCTGTACCCACTAATGAGGTTTCCTTTCTGGGGCAGGCACTTCACACCTTCCTTGCTTGGCTGACACATCTGGTCAAGTCTTTATCACAGCAGGTACTTATTGTCCTTACTATATATTTCTTCTTTTTAAATTAATTCATTAAGCGTGCCTCAAATTAGGCTATTTAACTTTGTTTCATGAACAGGTAGTTGTGTCTCTGGCAAAACCACCTCCGAAGCCCGATCCAGAGGTCGATGATCCGCTTTATCTGATGACATTGACCATCCCAGAGCTTTTCTTGAGGCCTTATCAGGTTAGATGGGATGCCACCGTGTTCAGGGTCTTTAATCCAGATTTCCCCCTCTACATAAAGCACGAAGACCTCTCTGAAATCGCACACGGTGATCAATGTCTCAGCATATCAGTGTTACAGTTGTGGATTTTGTAAGTCATTTTATATTAATTTTAATTACCTAAGTTATTGCTTTCAATTCATAAATATTTAACTTTGACTTAACATAAACAGGCATCTCACTAAAACATGTATGCGAGTGGGGAATTCTAATATCTATGGATTCCTCGAGCCACAGTCCATTCAGAGGTCTGGGCAATCGCAGTTTGAGTCTGAAAGTTACATAAAGAGTTGGATGCAGAGTTCACAACGCGATGTCTATCTTGGAGCCTACCTAAATGGGTAAGTCACAAAATAACTAAATTTAATTAATGTTTACTAATGTACTAACCCATTTTAGGTTCCACTACAGAGGACACTGGCAGATGGTGGTCATCCTGCCCAAGGAACACCTAGTTGTCTGGTTTTGTTCATTACATAACAGGCCAGACAACTACCTTAAGGGGATTATTAATAGGTTAGTGTTCTTTTCAATACATTTGCATTGTAATACCTCAACGTACAACACCAGTTTTTAATTGTTACTCATATGGAACAGTGCTTTAAAAGGTCTTGATAATGCTCCACAGCCTAAATCAAAGGCTTCTGCTAGGTGGACTGCCATCAAGGTACGTCATTTACATAAAACTTTCACTTATATATATATATATATATATATATATATATATATATATATATATATATATATATATTTCTTTATGTGTCTGTACACTAGTTGTTTAATTAATATCCAAATTTCATTATGTATTTAGTGTAATAGACAGAAAGGAAGTACTGAGTGCGGCTACTATGTGATGCACTGGATGTCCACCATCATTTTAGGAACTTTTAGGAATAATTGGGAAGCGGTAAGTTTATTTCAAACAAAATCGATTTATTTATAATTTGTATTACATTATTAACTTATTATGATTTATTTCATCATGCAGTATTTTAACGATCCTAGACCATTGGAGCCAGAGAGATTAAAGGCATTGCGGATCCAGTGGGCACAGTTTTATCTCCGAGTTAGAGATCAAGCCTAGGATTTAGGGACAGTGATTTTTTTCTTAGTTTACTTTGGTTTAACATTTTTTACATTTTCTATGTAATATGAACATTGAATTCATTTGATGATTGTTCTTTATGATAATTCAATTATTTGATTTTTATTATCATTAAAACTACTTGAAAGCAGAATAAAATGTTTATTTGCTGTGAATTGGGCTTGAAATTGCATTTGACAGGTACAATTTTGGGTTTACTGTAAGAACAGAAAGTATATATAAAAAAAATACTTGAAAACAACATCGGTTATTAACAAAAACCGATGTTAATATGATAAACAACATCGGTTATTTACAAAAACCTATGTCGACATGAACCTTAACATCGGTTGTAATAGACAACCGATGCTAACGGTTGTATATTAACATCGGTTATTTGTGTATAACTGATGTCAACGTTTGTATTTTAACATCGGTCATCTGTAGATAACAGATGTCAACTCTTGTACATTAACATCGGTTATTTATAAATAACCGATGTGAACATTTGAATATTAACATCACAAAGAACTACACCAAATAAGTGTATGCATCATCAACGTTGACATCAGTTTTCTAGCAAAACCGATGTTAATGGAATATATTAACATCAGTTATCGTAGGAAACCGATGTTAATATATTACATTAACATCGGTTTTTCTAGAAAACCGATGTTAATAGAACATATTAACATCGGTTTTATTGCAAAACCGATGTCAAAGTTCACATGCGTACACTTTTTTGTTGTTGTTCATTGTGTTTAACATCAGGTATTTAGAGAATCGATGTTGTCATATATATGTTAACATCAGTTTTACAAAACCGATGTTAACATTGATACATTCAACATCGACACTTTCAACATCGGTTTTAGAACCGATGTAGAATGTTCTAAATAACCGATGTTGAAAGTGTATTTTCTAATAGAGACACGTGTGAGCATGGGTGGTTTGTCAGTGGAGAATCCTTCTTCCATTTCTTTCTTTGATTTACTGCATCTGTTTCCTTAGTATTGTTAAATACTCAACCTGTAAGGCTAAACTCCAATACCAACTAAAATAATAACAATCACATTAGAAAGAGGATTGAATATTGTGTTAATCAAAGATAAGAAACTTTTGCAAATAAAACTTTATCACAAGTTCAAAAAGATATACGAACTGGAGTTGTCCACTGATAAGAAAACAAGTTTAATGAAAAAAAAGTTGATTGTCTAGTAAATATATAAAGTGATATTTTCAAGAGGTTTTAAAAAATACTTGGTGAGAAAAAGTTGACAGAGAAAGCTAAGAGAATACTTAATAAAATCACTAAAGAAAGATGCAGAAACACTTGTTTTTATACTGGTTCACTCAACTAGAGCTACATCTAGTTCTTCTTTACGCAACTGTAGAAGGTTCCACTAATAAAAAATTTGATTACAAAACAAGTGCTCTATCCTATCACTCTTAGCTATACAAATATTCTCCTAGCCACTTCTAGCACTACTTAGACCCCCTAAATCTAAGAACACCCAAGTATTATTTAACACTAAGTCATTCCTAGCTTTCATAAACAAAATTTTGAATGAATACAATAATTCAAAAACACTCAATGAGTGGATAGACAATGAAGCTCAAATACAAGATAACTTTGCTTAGCAAAGAATAGATAGTGTGAGATCAAATGTATTATTCAATGATTTTGCAAAGTTTCGCTTTAGAGATTTGCTCGTTTCTTTATGATATTTATTCGTGCTCTGCTTTTGAGTAAAGGCTTCCTTTTATAGACTTCAGTGAAGAATCTATTAGGAGATTAGCGTTGAGTCTTGATATGATTGTTGTCTCACATTGGGAGGTGAATCGATGTGGCACACTCTGATTGGAAAAGAAAGGAATAAAAGTACGGACAACAACATGTGTGTCTTATCCGCGTCAAAAATGACCTCTGAGAAATATTTTGTAAAAACCTTTTATTCTCTTCTATTATGTCATTTTCTTAAATTCAAATGTTAGTAATTCAAATAAAGAGAGGCAAAATTGAATTTTGTAAAGAAAGATCGTGCACTTCCCTTGGTGGCTAACATTACCTTTTCGTACTCTATGGACGTCACTTATACAAGTATAAAATGAGTATGTATGTGACTTCCAACAAGTGGGCGCAACTAGTAAGAACACTCAGTTTATATACATTGATTTTCACAATAAGTGGACACAATAGATTTTATAGCATGTTGAATACTAGATATATCTTAACAAAATGTTTTTCACTTTAAGCATGGAGATGACTTACTAGAGTTGTAGATAATGATTAAGTTATTTTACGAAGTGATCCTATGTACTTGACATCAACTCATTAGATTATCAATAATTTATACTTTTGTTAAAATCAAAATTTAAGGTGTGATAGGTTGCTAGTTTAGTGGATCGTCCGGACCTAACAATCTCCCTATTTTTTTATGACGATAAACAATATAAATTTTGACTAACATAAACATAATCAAGAGGATAAGGATGCAAAGAATCATGATTATGTGACATGTATAAGTAAAGCATTTTAAACTCCCCCTGAGTTCAGTAGCTTTAAAGCATGATGCAAGCAGATATATGTAAAGAAATAATGAAATAAATAACACAGAGAGAATGCTCCAAACCACATTTTTCATAAATCAAGTTTCACTTACAATTGTAATTTTTTTTTGTCATAAACAAAAATACAATGGGTTCAAAGAAAGAAATAGTGATATATCATCATAATCAATCTTGAACTTGATGTGGTGGTGGAGGTTCTATAAGTGGTGGTGAAGAGGGTGGTGGTGGTTCAAGAGATGGAGGTTGATGGATGAGAGTTGGGGGTGCAGGGGCAGCAATAAGTGTAGGGGTAAGAACAACTCCTAACGTAGTCATCTGAGCCTATTGTAGAATTTGTAGTAAAACTACACCAAGGTTTGAAAACTGGGTGGTGATGGCATTTTGCATAGAGAGCCTAAACTATTCATTTTCTTGCCTTTGGCATTCGGTGAAGGAGTCTATTGCTTGACCTATCATCTCTTGAACTTGATCTTTGGTCACAACAATATAGGGAACATAGTTCAGTGGGGTAGGACCTAAACTTGTTGAATAGACAATGACAACATCAAGTGCACCATTTTCCCTTGAGTAGTTTCATTTGGGTTGTTGATTGCTTGGACACAAGTTCTTTGTCTTGATGAAAACCTTATCCGCTAGAGCTGCATTGGATGCCTTTGGACATTATCGTTTGGGAATTAGCGAGGCTTAACCAAGATTATTCTATCCTTAGAGATAACCCCAATTAAGTATCTGAATCAGTTATGGTTTCAATGAGACTTGCCAAAGAGCATGCCAATTCCTGGAATCATCTATGAGGTGCGCAGGCTCACAAAGCATTAAGTATAGAAGGCGAATAATAAATTCAAATAATATATTAATGTGAGAAAATTACATCAAATAAGGTTCAATCATTTCCTTTCCTAGCTAAGAAAGAAACTAGCCACTGATGAAATACAAGAAGAAAGAAGAGAATAGGGTTTTTCAATGAAGGGGTGTGTAGAAATGTGTTTTTTTATTACTGCTGCCTATGTCTCTCTATTTATAGAATCATAGATGTGCTCAATAGAAACAATTAATCTCCTTAATTTACAAAATAATATAATCTATATAATGAAATTATCTCTCTAGCTTATATAATTTGTTTGAATTGTTGCAATTATCTTCCAAGTGATTTTCTTCATTTATCTTCTAGTTATATCTATATAATTATATCTATTTTGAATTAATTCAGTTTTTGGATGCATTGTCTGGCACCTCCGTGCTTAAGCGAGATATATTCTATAAATTTTCATCTTCTCCTCTGTTTGAGCTGGCTTGAATGCCCTATAACTCGCTTGAGCGAGGCCAACTTGGAAAATTGTCCTATTTCTCTGTAAAAACTCAAAATCATATTAGAAACTTCTAAAATTATAATTCCTATCTAAAATATATTAAAAATTGAAAACATAATGAATTTAATTCAAAACAAGGCCTAAAGAATACTAAATTATCAAATAAACGTCTCAAATTACATATGAAAACACGGTAAATTTGATGTTTATCAACACTCCAAATTAAGAACCTTGCTTGTCCTCAAGCAAGATTGAACTAAAAACAAACTGACCAGTAAAAATTTAAAATAAAACTAGACTAAAAATAAGAACAAGGATTCACAATGATAAGTTACAAACGTGCTTCTCTTGTATTCCCCCTTTTTATTCAATGATTTATTTGATTATGTGCTTCAATCGTCTAAGTATGGTGCCCATATTCAACTTTTTTAGCTCAACCAAATCATTTGAAAAGTTCAAAACATGCAACAAGAGTGGCATTACAAATCTAATCACATAGAAACTTGTTCTCTCATGAAGTGTTTCGCTCTTAAGCTTATGATTTAGCATGGCTAAGTGTTTCGCTCAATTCAAATCTTAGAACACCACAGTTCAACTTTGACTTTCATCTCATGTTAGTCAATATATCAAAGGCATGCAAAGATCACTAAGGACTTTATTGACTTGTAATGGGGCTCGGCTAACAAGGAGTATTGGTTTTTCATGATATTTCAAAGTAACTAGAGGAAGGGAAGCATTAGTCTATTCATTTCATTTTATTCACTTCCTACCCATCCTTTGTACCCCAGATTTTCAATTTCATACATACTTTTCTTTGTCCTCAATTTGATTTTTCTTTACTTTTCTTCTCTTGTTTTTATTTATTTTTCTATTTTTCAATACATTACAAGAGAGAATGAGGATAATACTTTCAACCTTTGTTCATGTGAGAGCTTGTTGGTACCCTTTATTTTGTTCCCTTTGAGTGGTGCTTTGCCACTTAGGCTTTTTGGCTCTTGCCTAAGCATACAAACATGGCCTTGATCATTTCAATGCATACAATTGCAATCAATCTACACGAGATTTAGTCAAAGTTTATCGTGAGTGAACTAAGAGTGTCTTTCAATATATATTTGTATCATTATAAGGATCACTTACTCATCGGGCTAAGTCTACAAGTTGCTTTATTTGCTTTCAATTTTTCATGCCAAACTCATCACACATCTCAATCAAGCAAAACCAATGGTTTTCACCTTTAGCATTTGATTTCAACCACATAGAATGATTTAAGTACAAAAATATGTTTTATTTTATGATGGGTTTGCAAGAAAATGGTGATGCTTCTTAACCACTTTGTTTATCTTCCTAATAATAAACATATTCCTAAACTACCACACATATACTAAACAACTAAACTAATAAAGTGAAATTAACAAAAAGTAAAAGAGAAGGGTAGAGAAGGCTTCACTTAGGGCTAAAGAGCCCTTAACCTCTCTTTTTATCCATTGCAGCCTTGCCACTTCCCTAGACAACGAGTACATAGTCCTCCAAACAAGTTGGCCATTCATAAGGCTACACATGATAAACAAAACTCAAAAATGCAAGTGCTATCTTATTGAGTGATAATTTTTTTTTGAACTCCAAACTTAAAGCTAAAAGTTATCCTAAATGAATGCAATGTACAAAGTAAAAGTTAGAAAGCTAGGTTGCCTCCTAGTAAGTACTTCTTTAACGTCACTAGCTTGACATTTGGTGTTGCTCTAAGGATCTTTGAGCTTGATGACTATGGTGTGTCGTGGGACTTCTCCACCAAAGTAGATCTTCAATCTTTGGCCATTAACCAACCAGCTACGGTCTTTGGATTGGTCCTTTATCTCTAAAGCTCCATAAGGCTTAACGCCTTTAACAGCAAAGGGACTACTCCATCTCGATTTTCATTTTCTAGGAAAAGACTTTAATCTTAAGCTGTAGAGCAATACTTGTTGTTCGGGCATGATGTAACGACTCGTCTCGTCGCTACGATATTACTACTCTAAAACACGTAAATTTCAATTTTAAATGAAAACTCCGTTAATTTGTTTATGAAAAGCAAGAGTAAATTTTTTGCGATACACTTTCATCAAACAACGCACAAATACTTAATTAAACATATATATATATATATATATATATATATATATATATATATGTATATATATATATGTATATATATATATATGTATGTATATATATATATTAACCCAGTATACATCATTCATATGACAGAAAATAAATTAGTTCATACATATATTTAAATCTTTGATTTACATCCCAAATAAAAAAGAATTATGGAACCAACTATAGAGGAACTTATTAACAAAACACAACTCTCTTCCAAAATAATCCCGACGTCATCACATCAGCTTGGCAGCTCCAACAAAAAGAATCTCCCTCCATATAATCTACTGTTGTCCATCTGCTCCCACGAATGAAGGTTCGCGATCATGACAGGTACCAACCACACGGTATAAAATTGCAAGGGTGAGTTTATTATAAAAGAAACCAACAATTATCAAATGATCATAATTAGCAAGAGTAACAATAACAAGTACCATGATCATACACAATTATTCATCAATTCAACATACACTTAACAACCATTCATCAACTTTTCCATAATTCCAATCAGTATAATGTATGCACATAACCTCAACTCTCAAATGCAGTGTGGTACCATTCGTTAAGAAATAGAAAAGGAGTTCCAAACTAAGTGGCATGCCCCCAAGTACATGAAAAACTACAAGTACTTACTGACAAAGTTTATACTATTTCCATGCAATCTGATGTATGACACATAGGCAACATCAATGCACTGACGATGGATAATTAAAGATTCTAAGTCACCCCTTTACTCCAAAGATGCTTAAAACTCTTTAACCACTCTATTTCCCCCGCCAAGGACATCCAACTTGGTCATTGCACCCCCGATGTACATACACAACATACATCATCTCAATGTCATTATCAACATCAACATCATCTCATCTCAAGGTCATTATCAACATCAACATCATCTCATCTCAATGTCATTCACAACATCAACATCATCCTATCTTAATGTCATTCTCAACATCAACATCATCTCTTCTCAATAACATTATCAACATCAACATCATCGCATCTCAATGACATTATCAACAATAACAACATCATCTCATATCAATATTATCATCAATAAAAACATCATCCCATATCAATATTATCATAAACACCAACATCGTCTCATCAATTATTATCAATAATAACAACATCATCATTAATAACATTCTACACATACACACATATAAATTTCATGCCTGCGATTCACATTCCCCAAGTCTTCAGACAACATAAGTCTAATAAAATGATAATGTTATTTATCAATAATAGATGCATTGCATCCCATTAGTTGAAAACTTTGTCTTTCTTGAAAACCAACATGCATAGGGAGAAACAAGCATTCCTATAATTGGGTTCCCTGACCCCAATTATGGTATCAAAGCCATAAATTATACTAAACTCCCTTCATCTATTGTGAGCTCTCAATCAGCTCATGTTTTCATCGCTCAGAGTCTCACATTCACATTCGTCAATCCAAATGCAGAGTTCTATATATCAAATCAAAGACAATTTAGTATAGATTTCAAAAATAAGGTTAATATCAACATTTGGGGTCAAATACTCTTATCAAAATAAAAGGGGCTAAGGGGTGTTTCGGGTTCTACTACAAAGAAACGTCATTTTGAAATTCCAATAACAACAATGTGACCGGGGTTCAACAAAGATCACAAAAACAATATCAATTTTATAAAAAGGTAACTTTTACAACATTTCATTTTCAAGTGTTTTTTCAAAGGAAGTGTAAAAACATCCTATTGCGACACCCAAAACACAAGATACTAAGAGAAGCTTAAACTAACTAGAAGAAAGACATGGAAGTCAAGGTTACCTCAGAGAAACTATGAAAGAAAGGATTGAGAGCTAGTTTCTCTACATAATCCTTGAGGTGGATTTTGAGGATTCTACTCTAATTAAAATGTTACTCTCTGTGCGGTGGTCTGACGACAAACAACGATGGCTTGTGGTGGCCACCAGTGGCCGTGGGTGGTGGAGAAGAAGGTGTTAGGGTTTGGGTGGGCATTTGGAGAGAAGAAGAGTGAAAAATCATGTTTTTCACACTGAATAACGTTTTTATAATCTGCGTATCTCACTTAGCGAGCTTATCTCGCTAAGTGAAATTCAAGTTTTGGCATTGAGTGCATTATTTCACGCTAAGCACAATTTCTCTACTGGCTGGAATTGCGCTTATCGTGTTGATCTCATTGAGTGAATTTTCTCCTTGGGTTGGAATTGCGCTTAGCACGCTTATCTCGTTAAGCGATATATCTAAAAAAGTTATTTTCCAAATCCCAACAGTCAAATTATGAAGAGTGGGTTAAAAACCTACAATCCAAATTTGAAGGTGATCCAACGGTTAACGAGTCTGAGATCGGGATTTTACCGGAACAGGTTTGGGTAAAACTTGAAATCTCACAATTTCAACATAGGTCAATCAAACTCCAGATAACCTAACATCCACATCACGCAATCACAAATAGCTAATTCACATAACACCCTAACTCATCCAAATCAATAAAATAATCAAATAACACAAGAAATGCATTAAACATCGATTTTCCGTTAGAGAAATTACAGGGCGTTACACTTGAATTCTCTATGGAGTGTCTTTTTGTCATGGTACCTCTAGGTTATTTCTTTGTAAATCTTGGATGATTAATATGCGTTTAGGCATATCTCTTCTAGTTCTTGTAATTGTACCTTCCTCTTCTTTTCGGATGTTGTAGAGTTAAAGTTGAGGAACTTCATGGCCCAATAAGCTTTTATTTCTAACTCTACTGGTAGGTGGCATGTTTTTCCATACACCATTTGGAACGGGGAAAGGCCAATGGGTGTTTTGAAGACTGTTCTATATGCCCATAGGCAACCATCAAGCATTACAGCCCAATCCTTCCTTGAAGTAGCTATAGTCTTTTCTAGTATCATCTTGATCTCCCTATTTGAAACTTCAACTTGTTGATTTGTTTGGGGATGATAGGGTGATGCTACTTTATTTCAAACAACATAGTGTTAGAGGACCTTTGAGAGTTGAGCATTACAAAAGTGCGTACCTCCATCACTAATCAAGAGTCTAGGCACTCCAAACCTAGCAAAGATGTTTCTCTTTAAGAACTTAATCATCATCTTTGCATCGTTGGCTGGACTAGCAATTTCTTCCACCCACTTTGAGACATAGTCCATCACTACCAAGATATATTTGTTGTCAATCGAGGATGGTAAGGTATCAAAAAAGTCAATTCCCCAACAATCAAACACTTCTACCTCCTGCATGTCTTATAATGGCATTTCATATCGTCTAGATATGTTGTCAGCTCGTCGGTAATTGTCGCATGATCGTGCATGGTTATGTGCATCTTTGAAGAGTGTAGGCCAATAGAATCCAACTTGAAGGATCTTTGCAACTGTTTTTTCTCTATTGAAGTGGCCTCTATATAGTGAGTTGTGGCAATGCGAAAGTATGCTAGCTTGTTCTCCCTTTGTTACACATCACCTTGACAAATTGTTAGCACCAATACAAAAAAGAATAGGTTCATCCCAAACATACCTGGTGGCTTCTCGGAAGAACCCTTTTCTCTGGTGGAATTTCATACCTTTTGGTGGTTGTCACGTAGCCTTAAAGTTTCCCATGTCAGCAAACCAAGGGTAGTTCTCATCCTTGAAGCTTACTGCCATGAATGTCTCATCTGGGAATTCTTCTTTAATTTTTTTCTTTCTTGGTGACTTCTACATTGACCAGTCTTGATAAATGATCGGCTACTAGGTTGTCACACCCCTTTTTGTCTCGGATCTCTAGAGCGAACTCTTGTAGTAAAAAGACCTATCTAATTAATCTTATCTTGGAATCAGCTTTGATGAGTAGATATTTTATAGCTAAATGGTCGATATGCACAATGATCTTTGATCCTACAAGATATGATCAAAACTTTTCAAGGGCATAAACCACTGCTAGCATTTCCTTCTCTGTTGTTGCATAGTTAATTTGGGCTCTTTTTAGCACTTTGTTGGCATAGTAGATAACATGAAATCTTTCATTCCTTTTTTGTCCTAATATTGTTCCTACCGCATAATAACTAGCATCACACATTTATTTGAATTCTTGCCCCCAATTGGGAGCCACTATAATTGATACGGTTACTAGCTTCTTTTTCAAGAGGTCGAAAGCTTGAAGGCATTCTTCATTGAAGTGGAACGAGTTCTCTTTGACAAGTAAATTACTGAGAGGTTTGGAAATCTCAGAGAAATCTTGTATGAGCCTTCCATAGAAACTAGCGTGCCCCTAAAAGCTTCTTACTCCTTTCATTTCTCGAGGTGGTGGGAGCTTTTCAATTGCTTATATCTTGGCTTGATCTACTTCAATACCTCTTGCTGAAATTTTATGACCAAGCATTATACCTTCGGTTACCAGGAAGTGCGATTTTTTCCAATTAAGTGCAAGGTTCTTTTCAATGCATCTTTATAGGACTTTTTCCAAGTTGTTGAGGCATGACGCGGACGAATCTTTGAATACAGAGAAATCATCCATAAATACCTCTATGCATTTTTCTATCATATCAAAAAAGATGGCATTCACACACCTTTGGAATGTGGATGGTGCATTGCAAAGTCCAAGGGCATTCTCCGATAGGCAAAGACTCCAAATAGGCAAGTGAAGGTTGTCTTCTCTTGATCCTCTAGATTAACAAGAATTTGATTATACCCCGAGTATCCATCCAGAAAACAATAGAAGTCTTGATTGACTAACCTTTCAAGCATTTGATCCATGAAGGGAAGAGGAAAGTGGTTTTTCCTTGTTGCCTTGTTGAGAATGCGGTAATCGACACACATTCTCCAACCAGTCACGATCCTTGTGGGAATCAACTCATTCTTGTCATTCTTTATCACTGTCATTCCATCCTTTTTGAGGACTACTTGCATGGGGCTTACCCATGAACTATCAAAATGACATATATCATTCCAGCTTCAAAAAGCTTTAATACTTCTTTTTGGACTTCCTCTTTCATCATTGGGTTGATTCTCCTGTCTGGTTGTGCTATTGGTTTGAAGTCCTCTTCAAGGTTGATGTTGTGCATCCAGATGGATGGGCTTATTCCTTTGAGGTCATAGATTTGTCATCCTAAGGCTTCCTTATGCTTCTTTAGTACCTCCACTAGTTTCTTTTCCTCCCTTTTGTGCAATATGTTATTAATGATGTTTGGTTTCCTATCCTCACCCTCTAAAAGACATATTTAAGGTGAGGAGGCAAAGGCTTTACTCCAAGATAACTTTTTCTTTAATCAAGGTTCCTGGATCTTCTATTTTATTTTCCAATACTTCCTTTGAGGAATCTAGGTGCTTGATGCATTCCTCCAACTCTTCATTATGCTCCGGTCTGAGGTCTTCCACGATGTTGGTTAAAGCAAGCTCTAATGGTGTTTGTGTTACGATTTATGGAGTTTTCTCTTCTATTACTTCATCAATTATATCCACCTTGAAGCAAGTTCTTTTATCCTTGGGGTGGTTCACAGCTTCACTCACATAAAATGTGATATTCTCGTCATCCACTTGTAAAGTGCATTTGCCCTTCGCAACACTAATGACAACAATAACAGTATAGATGAATGGTCTTTCTAGAATTAAAGGGACAACAACATCTTCTTTGATATCCATGATGACAAAGTCCATTGGTATGGTGAACCTCCTAACTTGTACATGCATGTTCTCCACTATTCTAAGAGGAAATGTAATGGAACAATCCGCTAGTTGTATCGTCAAGCGTGTTAGTTTCATCACTACCTTTCCAATTTTGTTTAGCAGAGATAATGGCATTAGGTTGATGCTAGATCCAAGATCAAGGAATTCTCTTCCTACTGTAACACCCCATTTTTTTCGTAAAATAAATTAAAAAGGAATTTTATTTAAAAATAAATAGAGTTTTAGAAAATGATAAGGTTTTTATAATTAAATAAATAAGGGAAATAACTTTATTAAAATAATGATTTGAAGGAAAATAAAAAGGATATTTTATTCAGATTGACAATACATCCCTACGCTTTCTGTTGCTCTCAAATTCGTTTTCCCTTCTCCCCCTCCCAAAATTCTCTTTTTCTTGCATAAACTCAAATCTGTTTCAGTAAAACCGTGATCCTGGACTCGTTAACCATATCATGAAATTGGAACACAAGGTTTGGAACTTATGTTCACACATATTCACCATTGGGATTTCGAGATGCTATCTGTGGTGGAAGAAATGTCTCTTGCACTGAGCTTTCTCTTTTCTCACAGACACCCAAAACCTATCCCAGTAAAACTACGATCCTGAACTTGTCAACCGTTGGATCGTCATTAAATTTGGACATCACCTTCAGAACCCATTTTTCCACAGTTTCACCGTTGGGATTTGTGAAATATTTGTTATGCAAAGAGAAATTAGTCTCGCTCATTGACAGTAAAATGGAGGCTACAATCTCTTCCCCTTCTCTCTAACACTCGGAAACTTTAATAGAGAAGCTTGAGGAATCTTAGACAACTACTAGAGATGCTACTATCACTATTGGAATACACACATGAGCCCACTTAGAGGTAAGGAATGAGTTTATCGCAATTGGAGTTAGAATGAACATGTGTAGGGATCCTTAAAGGATTAAATTGGGGTTTATTTTGGGATGTTTATTGAATTATAATTTTCCTTCATGATTATAAATACAATATTGTTGTTTTTGACGGACCAATTGATGTTTTGATGTGAATTGGTTGATAAACTTGAGTGCTCTTGATGTTTTCGTGTTTTTAACCTATGATTTTGATTCATTGATTTTAATATGATTGTGTGAAATTGTTTGAGGGGTTTTACTCCCCATATTGAAAGAAACATTTTGTATAAATTGTTATATTGAGATTATTAAATTGTGATTCAAATTATGAGTATGTGACAAATTGAACCAATGATGAATCGTGAAATACATGTGTATTGAGTTGTGAGCTATGAACTGTGCAATCACACAATTGTAAGACCCTTTAAGAGCGACGAGTTTTTGCACAACGAGTATTGTGATGGGATCCATTGTGGGAACCCGACAAGTTTAATCACTTTGAGGTGCGACGAGTTAAAATGATTTTGAAAACTCTATTAGTTAGGAATGTGATAACTCACTCCTCGCAACGAGTTAAAATGATTTTGAAAACTATTTTATTTATATGATATGTATATCTATGTTGTCTTATTTCTCTCTATTAGTTAGGAACGTGATAACTCACTCCCCGTGTTATTTATGTTTGGATCTTGTGATGATCTCGAACTTTATGTTCGTGAGAGCAGATGGTTAGGTGAATGACTATGGAGAACCTCATGCTAGAGGACGTTGCAACATAATGCTCTAATAGGATGTGACATTGGAGTATAGGTTTCTATATTAATTGCATGAAGTCTTGGACGACCTTGTTTTGAGTCGACATGATTTTATTATTTATTTTGACACATTCTATTATGATGTTAGTAAAGTGAATGTGAGTCTTTTACCCTTTTGAAATGCTTTTATTTAAATGTTTTTTAAAACTTTTAATTGATTATACATTCCTATTTCTTTATTATTAGTACATATATGTGTGGGGTAGAGGGTGTCACGCCTACTGATAGATTCCCAATTGATATAGGAATAGTAAAACTACCAGGATCACCTAGCTTCTTTGGATTCTCCAAGATGGCACTACAATCTTCTTCAAGAGTCACCATGCCATAGTCTTTCAAACTCTTCTTCTTAGTTATGAGGTCTTTTAAGAGATATTAGTATTTCAACGTTATGCCTATCAAATCGGTGAAAGGAATGGTGACATCGAGTTGCTTAATCAAGTCTATAAGGCTTCTATATCGCCGCTCCTTGTCTTGCTTTGTTGGTTTGCGAGGATACGGCTTCTCACGTGTAATTGCTTGTTTAGCTTCTCTTGTTAGTTGGCTCTTTGTCTTAGTTGTCTCTCGTGCTATTTCTTCAACTACCATGTCCTCCTCTTGTATGTCTTCCTTCACTCCGTCGTCTACCTCATGTCTTTTCTTACTGGCTCTTTAGTTGGTAACCCACTTCTTGTTGTTACGGCATTGTGGTCAACCTTGTTGGAAATTTATTTTATTTGCACTGCTAACTCTTTTACTTGATCTTTTAATGAATTTATTACCTCCATGGTGTTCTCAAGGTTGGAGTAGGATGTGGTGCTAAGGTTGATTACGACTTCTTCTAATTTTGTAGTGTGTTCTCTTATGAATTTAGCTTCCTTAGCTACTTCCTCCATACAATAAGAGGTATGGTGGTTACCCCAACACTCTTTACATGAGAGAATTGTTTGTTTTGGTAGTATCAATGGTTGAAGTTGGTTCTCCCTCATAGCCTCCATCTTAGCTTTCATTTGTGTTTTTTATTTGAGAGATTCATCTTTGGTGTCTTCTTTGGGAACATCCTTTGGAGAGGTGCGATTGCAATCACGACCTCATTCACTCGCTACTACATTTTCTATAATTTTTTTTACTTTGGTCGTGGTTCCATTGGCATAGTATCCTCTTGCCGAAGCATTTATCATTCTTCTTTATTCATCAGTTGTTCTTTTATTAAACATGCAGATTTTGGTGTAATCAGAGTAACTGTGACAAGGATAGCTCCTAAGTGAAGCTTTATACCTCTCCCATGCAATGAAGAAAGACTTAGATACCATTTATTGGAAGCTAGTTATCCTTTCTTTGATAGCTTCAATTTTTTATTCTGGAAATAATTGTTTGAAGAACTTGTCTTTGATTTGCTCCCATGAGGTTAGACTATGGTGTGGGTGAGAATTGAGCAATTCAAGTGCACTTCCCCCTAATGAAAAGGGAAAAAGTAGCATCTTGATGTGACTGTCTTTGATTCCGGGTATTCTTACTAATGTGCATATTTCTTGGAATTGCATAAGGTGGGTATGTGGTTCTTCAGTGCTAGACCCCGTAAATTGAGTGTTATGGAGCGTATTAATGATCCTACTAGGAAGATTTACTTGATGTTCTTCCGTATCTGGTGGACGAATAAATTCATTTATATCTATGCCTTGGCGGGCTTCTAATTTGTTCATGGTTGGGTCTTCGGTCATTTTTATAATTATGCGCAATACTAAATAAAGAAATATTTATTATTTCTTTCTAAAGAAGGGGTAAGTGGTATTTTTGGACAATATCAGATAATAACTAAATATAAAATTTATATAAAGAATAAAGTATTTAGCCAAAAAAATTTCCAATTTTAATTTTTTTTAATTAAATCGAGTAAGTAGAAATAATTTTAGAAAAAAAATTAAGAGATAAGATGTAATATTAAACCATTAAAAATAGACAATTTTTTTTTTCGAAAACTAATAGGAAAGGTTACAGATATAGTTTTCGAGAATTTAAATATTTAAAATGGGAACAAAAAACTTTTGTTGAAAATTAAAAGATAGAAATAGGAAAATAAATCTAAAAATAAAAAAAAAATATAAATCTATATTAAAAACCAAAATATATAATTATTTATTTTCACAAATTTTATCAAAAAGGGAAACTAAAATTTAATGCTACAAATTGAGATAAAATAAAAATTGAAATATATTTGTCTAATTTTTTTAAAATTTATTTATCAAAAGGGAAAATAAAAATAAGAAAAAATAAATGCTGAAATTCTAAAAGATAAATTAGAAAGATAAAATCAAAATATCAATATATGATCTAATAAAAAAATGAATTACATCTTTATCTATGTGTATATTTTGAGATTTTGAAGTTAAAAAGGAAATAAAATCAAATACTGAAGATTTAAAAAGATAAGTTGAAAGGATAAATCAATTAAATCTAATAAGATAGAGACAAAAGATAATAAAAATAACAACCAAACAACTAAAATCTAAAAAGATAATAGTTATGATCATTTCCTAATAAATTTAAAGATAACTACCTAATCTACAAATATAATTCTCTAAAAGATAATATAAAATGAATTCTAAAAGATTTTAATTTGAATTTCAAACAACTATTCCCCGACAACAATGACAAAAACTTGTTGGCGTTTTAATTACGTTAGGATTTACAATTATTATTGCAACTAAGGGAATAATGTGCAAGGATGAATATTCAAATTAAAATCATTCGGATAAATATATTTTTGTGCTTTTATATTTTAAACTACCTACAACAAAAACTAATCAAAGCAGAAAATAAAAGATGTATTTTTCTAGAGAGATTAATGTGCTGAAAATTTAATAGCAGAAATTAAAAGAATAAAAAGTTACTTATTGATGTGATAATAATTGTAACACAAACAATAACGTTGATAAGCTAAGATTGTACTTGGAATCTCCTTATTTGCTGTAATTCCTCACACTTCTATGTCGTCATATCATTCATTCTCAATTTACTAATGTATTTTATCCCTAATTCCTTAAGTGATAGACCCTAAATCACTTTCCTTGATTCTCAATCGCTTGGCACACCAACACAAGCAATCAACATTATTGTTTAGGAATTAATGAGGCTTGACCAAGATTATTCTATCCCTAGAGATAACCCCAATTAAGCATCTGATTCAATCCAAATTTCAATGAGACTCGCCAAAGTGCACGTTAATTCTTGGAATCATCTATGACGTGCACAGGCTCACAAAGCATTAAGTATAGAAGGCGAATAATGAACTCAAACAATATATTAATGTGTGAAAATTACATCAAATAGGGTTCATTTGTATAATCTATACAAGGAAATTATCTCTTTAGCTTATATAATGTATTGCAATTGTTGCAATTATCTTCCAAGTTCTTCATTTATCTTCAAGCTATATCTCCATAATTATCTTTATTTTGAATTAATTCAATTTTTGGATGTACTGTCTGGCGCCTCCTCGCTTAAGCGAGATATCTTCTGTAAAATTTCATCTTCTCCTTTATTTGAGCCGACTTAAGTGCCCAATACCTCGCTTGAGCGAGACTACCTTTCAAAATTTCCCTATTTCTCTGTAAGAACTCACAAAATCATATTGAAACTTTTAAAATCATAATTCCTATCTAAAATATACTAACAACTAAAAACATAATAAATTTGATTCGAAACAAGGCCTAAAGTATACTAAAGTATCAAATAAACGTCTCAAATTGCATATAATAATACAGTAAAATTGATGTTTATCAAGGATCCATCCTTCCACTGGATGATACACTCATCCTTGTTAAAGGAAACAACATATCCACTATCACATAATTGACTTATATTAAGCAGATTGTGTTTGAGCCCTTTAACAAATAAAACATTATCAATAGATGGATAGGGGTGAATACCTATCTTACCCACTCTTGTTATTCTTCCTTTTCTATTCCCCCCCAAAAGTGATGGTTCAACCATGATAAGGAGTCAGGCATTGGAATATACACCTTTCTCCTATCATGTGCCGTGAGCAACCATTGTCCAGGTACCATGATAAGCGTTTACTTCTTTCTATCAAAGACATATGCAATGAGAATTATCTCTTTCTTAGGTACCTAAATCTTTTTGGGTCCTTTTGTGTAAGCTTTAAATGCATTGGACGCACCTATTCTAAGTCAATCCTTGCACTTGGTGCCATGTGTCCAACTTTACCACATAAATATCAAACAACAATGTTTTCATCATTAACATAGATTTTTCCCTCATATCCGTTACCAAATCTATCTGAGGGACATTTACTGTATCTTAATAGTTTTTTCAAGATTCTCTATCCCACTAAACATAGATTTTAAGATTCCAATTTCCTCATGAAGTTTTATAACATCCTGATGTTGACTCTTAAGTTCTTCATTTTCAAAAGCTTTTCATTCAAGAATTTCATAGATCTTTTATGTTCTTCACATTCCACCCAAAGATTATGTTTACTTATTTTAAGATCCTCATAATCTTTGTGTGCTTGTGCATATTCTCTCCATAGATAATTTCTTTCCTCACTTTAATGGTTGTGAAGTTCATTTAGTTCCCTCAAATCCTTTTGTAGACATTTGAGTTTGTTTTCCAACTCCTGAAAGTTCTCCAAAACAATTCTTTGGCAATTTTCTCATTTTTAAGACAACTTGGACTTTTTTTCCTTGAAAGTTTCACAAGCTTTACATGTTTGAGTGGACTTGTCCAATGAAACCTCTACTTTATCTTGAAATGTTTTCTCAAGTTCCATATGATCTTTCGACAGCTTTTTGAAATCTATTCACAAGTTTTTGTAATATTTTGAAAGAATGGATGAGTTTGACAGTAATTCACAATGAGCCTTTTTAAGAGTTTCAGGATCATCGAGATATACCTTATCCTTTTGATCTGATTCAAATTCTTTAGAAGTTATGTATGCCATTAGACATAGATTGGCTTCTTCTTCATCATCATCAAACGAGGTGTAGTCCAAATCTTCCTAGGTGCTCATAAGACCTTTCCTTTCTTTGGTCTTCTAATGTTTCTTCTTGTCTTGTGACTTCTCCAATTCTGGGCATTCAGATTTGAAGTGTCCATATTTCTTGTATTCATAACATATTATGGAGCTTTTGTTGGATCAAGTGGCCTCGGAATAATTAAGAAGGGAGGGGTTGAATTAATTATTAATGTACCTTGACTATTTAAAAATCTATCATTCTTAATGTTACTAGATTTAATTAGGCTTTTAGTACCAAGTTAAGAAAGTAAAGAATAGTAATTGAAACTTAACCAAAAGTAAAAGCGATAATTAAAAGTGCACAGCGGAAATTAAAGAGTGTAGGGAAGAAGAAGACAAACACAAGAATTTATACTGGTTCGGCAACAACCCGTGCCTACATCCAGTCCCCAAGCAACCTACGGTCCTTGAGATTTCTTTTCAAACTTGTAAAAACCTTTACAAGCAAAGATCCACAAGGGATGTACCCTCCCTTGTTCTCTTTGAACAACCAAGTGGATGTACCCTCCACTTGAACTGATCCACAAGAGATGTATTCTCTCTTGTTCTCAGTTAAAACAACCCAAGTAGATGTACCCTCTACTTGTATCACAAAGGATGTACCCTCCAATGTGTTAAGACAAAGTTCTCAGGCGGTTAGTCCTTTGAAACTTTGTAAAGGGGAAACAAAAGATATTCCAGGCGGTTAGTCCTTTGAAATCTTTTGTTTAAGGGAAAGGGAAGAATCAAAAGAATTCTCAGACTGTGTCTTTTTGAATTCTTTGAAAAGGGATAAGGGAGACACAAAAGAATTCAAACAGTTAGTCCTTTGTTCTTTTGGAAATGTGAGAAGAGAGACACAAAAAGAATTCAGACAATTAGTCCTTGTTGAATTCTTTTTGGCAAAGGAAGAAGAGAATGAAAAGATATAGCACACTTTTGTTTTCTGCAAAAGAACAAGGTTTGGAAAACAAAAAACTTGGAAATCTTTTTGGCAAAGGAAGAAGAAGAAAGATGAGAAGCAAAGGTTTCAAGATTTCTCAAAAGTTGTTCAAGAAATTCTAAAAGTTGTAAGAGTTCTTAAAATGCAAGTCAAGGTCATGCTTTTATAGACTCTTCATGTCTGGTCAAGAAAACCATTAGAAGAGTTATAATCTTGAGAAAATCTTGAGAAAAACCATTGGAAGAGTTACATCTCTTGACTTTCTATTCAGAACTTGTCACTGGTAATCGATTAACATAACCATGTAATCGATTACGCAAAGCATTTTATGAAAAGATGTGACTCTTCACAATTGAATTTGAATTTCAATGCTCAGATACACTGGTAATCGATTACCAATATATTGTAATCGATTACACCATTTAAAAAACATTTGGAGCAAATTCAGTTAAAAGCTTTTGAAATCAAACTTTACCACTGGTAATCGATTACAGCTAATTGGTAATCGATTACCAAAGAGTAAATACTCTAGTAATTTAGAAAATTTTGAGAAAACTCTTTTGTAAAACAAAATTGTGCTATGTTTGATTTTTGAAAAATCTTTTCAATACTTCCCTTGTGAAGTCTTCTTGATTTCTTCTCTTGAATCTTGAATTCATCTTCTCTTGAATCTTTGAAATCAACTTCTCTTGAATCTTGAATATTCTTGATTTCTTCTAATGAATCTTGAAATTAATCTTGATCTTGAACTTGTTGACTCAATCTTGAAGTCATTCTTTTGGGCTTTTTGTCATCATTAAAACTACTTGAATCATACTTTATTCATCATCATGAAACTTGCTTTTACAGCTTTTGTCTTTATCTTTCTTTTCCCTTAGCACTTTTTTTGAGGAGTTTTTTCATCTGGATCTGCCTTTGTTTTTCCACATCTCGTGAATCATTTGTGAGATGAAGGCATGTTCATTTTCATCAGATACTTCATCAAAGGATTTATCGGCTTTAAGAGCTTCGCATGAGCTTTTGGAGGTTTGCTCTCTGGATGATGAGACCTTCTGGTTCTTTTGGCTACTGAGAGCTAGAGACTACTCTCTCTTTGGTCTTTCGTCCTGCTGAAGTTCTTGTTCATGAACTTTGAAAGTACCAATAATTTCTTCAAGGGACATAGAATCAAGATTCCTTAGAGCCATTAGCGTTGTTACCTATGGTCTCCATTTTCTAGACAAACTTCTCAAGATTTTGTCAATATGATCATAGTTATCATAAGTTTTGCCTAGAGATCTTAATTCATTAAGAATGGTTTGAAAGCGTCCAAATATACTTTTTATGTCTTTGCCTGCTTTCTTAGTGAAGTTCATACTTACGAGTGAGGAGACTTAGTTTGTTTCTTTTTGCTTGCAACATTCCTTCATAGGTTACAACTAGAGTGTCCTACTTCTGCTTAGCACTCCTGAAGCTTTGTACTTTTGTGTATTCTTCCTCTGATAAGGCACATAGCATCACATTTTGAGCCTTGGAGTTGAGTAGGAATCTGAGTTTTTGATCCTCTATCCACTAGCTCCTTGGGATTTCATTTAACTGGTCGTCATATGAAATGTGATTTCCATTTTCCACCACGTCTCATAGGTCAATGTGAATGGATTCAAAATGAGCTATCATTTGTTCTTTTCAGTAGTCATATTTCACACCTCTGAACATAGGTGGTTTGTTGGTGGAGAATCCTTCTTCCATTTCTTTCTTTGATTTGCTAGATTTTTTCCCTAGTATTGTTAAATACTCAACCCGTAAGGCCAAGTTCTAATACCAACTAAATAACAAAAAACACAATAGAAGAGGGATTGAATAATGTGTTAATCAAAGATAAGATTTTTTTGCAAATAAAACTCTATCACAAGTTCAGAAAGATATACGAACTAGAGTTATCCACTGATAAGAAAACAAGTTTGATGACAAAAAAGGTTGATTGTCTAGTAAATATATAAAGCGATATTTTTAAGAGGTTTTAAAAAACACTTGGTGAGAAAAATTTGACAGAGAAAACTAAGAGAATACTCAATAAAGCCTCTTAAGAGACGTAAAATCAATTGGTTTATATTGGTTCACTCAAATAGAGCTATGTCCAATTCTCCTTTACGCAACTTTAAAGGGTTCCACTAATCAAAACATTGATTAAAAAACAAGTATTTTGTCCTGCCACTCTTGGCTATATAAATATTCTTCTAGCCATTTATGACACTAACTTAGACTCCCCTTGCATCCAAGAAAACCCAAGTATTGTTTAACACTACGTCACTCTTGACTTTCACAAACAAAAATTTGAATGAATGCAATGATTCAATAACACTCGATGAGTGGATAGAGAATGAAGCTCAAATATAAGATAACTTTTCATAGAAAAGAATAGATAGTGTAAGATCAAATGTATCATTTAATGATTTTGCAAAGTTTCACTTCAGAGATTTTCTCATTTCCTTATGATATTTTTTCATGCTCTGCTTTTAGGTAGAGGTTGACTTTTATAGACTTTAATGAAGGATCCGTTACGAGATTAGTGTTGAGTCTTGATAGGATCGTTGTCTCACATTGGGAGGTGAGGGGACGTGGCATGCTCTGATTGGAAAGGAAAGGAATAAAAGTACAGACAACAACATGTGTTCCTTATTCGCTAATTGAGCATTTGTAGTTTAGTATTTTTCTATTATTCTTAGCTCAATTGACACCTCTTTGACCCTTATTTTCTCACTTTTAACTTAGTTTTGATCTTAGGCAAATGATTGAGCTTAACTGGTAATTGTAGCTTATTTTTGAATTTTTGTGCTTACTGGGCATATCTGCCTTATGCAGGGCCTATAGGACACTATGTTGGATCGAGTGGCCTCAGAATAATTAAGAAGGGGGGTTGAATTAATTATTCCTAAAACTTTACCAATTAAAAAATTACTCTTTTAAGGCTTTTACTTTTGTTGTTAAGAGAATATGGAGTAGAAGAGAAACTTAACAGAAAGTAAAAGCAAAAATTAAATGCATAGCGGAAAGTAAAAGAATAGGGAAGAAGGAAACAAACACACAAGAGTTTTTATACTGGTTCGGCAACAACCCGTGCCTACCTCCAGTCCCCAAGTGACCTGCGGTCCTTGAGATTTCTTTCAACCTTGTAAAAATCCTTTTACAAGCAAAGATCCACAAGGGATGTACCCTCCCTTGTTCTCTTTGAAACCCTAGTGGATGTACCCTCCACTAGAACTGATCCACAAGAGATGTACCCTCTCTTGTTCTCAGTCAAACTCAAGTAGATGTACCCTCTACTTGTACCACAAAGGATGTACCCTCCAATGTGTTAAGACAAAGATCTCAGGCTGTTAAACCTTTGATACTTTGTGAATGGAGATACAAAAGAATTCTCAGGCGGTTAAACCTCTGAACGCTTTTGTATTAGGGAATGGGAAGAATCAAAAGAATTCTCAGACTATGTCGTTTTGAATTCTTTGACAAGGGAGAAGGGAGACACAAAAGAATTCAGGCGGTTAGTCCTTTGTTCTTTTGGAAAAGGGAGAAGAGAGACACAAAAAGAATTCAGGCGGTTAGTCCTTGGCGAATTCTTTTTGGCAAAGAGAGAAGAGAATGACAAGATGAATAGCACAAGTTTTCAAAGTTTAGAAAACCAGAAAACTTCAGAAAGCTTTTGGTACAAAGAAGAAGAAGAAGTTCAAAGAGATTCAAGGCTTGTAAAGGATTGTAATGAAATGATTGGAAAAGTATTCAAGATTGTTGTTAGAAAGATTTATTTAAAATGAAAAACAAAGTCTTGCTTTTATAAACTCTTCAGTCTGGTCAAGAAGGTCATTCAGAAGAGTTATAACTTTTAGAAAAACTTAAAACCCATTTGAAAAAGTCTAAACCTTTTTGAAGAGTTACATCTTTAGATTTTTTAGAAACAAACACTGGTAATCGATTACCAAATAAGTGTAATCGATTACACAAAGCTTTTGAGTGAAAGGGTGTGACTCTTCACATTTAAATTTGAATTTCAACGTTCAAGGACACTGGTAATCGATTACCAAAACATTGTAATCGATTACAGCCTTTTGAAAATATTTGGAACGTTGTAAATTTAGTTTGAAAACTTTTTCAAACTCATTTTGCTACTGGTAATCGATTACAACAATATGGTAATCGATTACCAGAGAGTAAAAACTCTTTGGTAAAGGTTTTGTCAAAAACTCATGTGCTATTCAAAGTTTTGAAAAAACTTTTTAATACTTATCTTGATTGAGTCTTTTCTTCATTCTTGAATCTTGAGTCTTGAATCTTGATCTTGATTCTTGAGATCTTGAGTCTTGATTCTTGATTCTAGGCTTTCTTCTTGAGTCTTGAATTCTCCTTGATTCTTGAACTCTTGACTTGTTCTTGATTTACTTGAGATGTTCTTTGATTCACTTGAGTTGTTTTTTGATCTTTTGAGCTTTTTGTTCATCACCTTTGTTATCATCTTTTGTTGTCATCATTGTTATCATCAAAACACCTTTGAATCATTGTTGATTCATCATGAAGCTTTGCTTCCACAATCTCCCCCTTTTTGATGATGACAACTTCTGAAATCAAGAAACACACACACACTTTTTCCTTGTCTATCACTCTTATAAATGCTCCCCCTTTGTTCTTGAATTTATGGTTATCTTAAAATTAAATTGTTTACTCATGTGAGTTCTTGATTTATCCCTATTTCTCTCCCCCTTTGGCATCAACAAAAAGCCAAAGTGTGTATCAAACTTAAAGTATGCAAATATATCTTAAACATTCATACAGCATTCATAAAAAATATTAACCACAACATGAAGTAAAAACCATGAAGCAACAATCATAAACAGATTAACTTATAAAATCCACATAGTCAAATAACATACTTGTTCAACCAAACCATGCAAATAAGGAAATAATAAATTGTTCAAATACCATAGTAATATAGAGATTTATTTTGATATGTCACTAACATCTATTAGTCCTAATTCTCTTCTTATGTTATAGAAGGTATCTTTACTTAGTGGTTTTGTAAAGATGTCTGCAAGTTGATTTTTAGTATCTACAAATTCTAAAACAACATCACCTTTTAAAACATGATCTCTAATAAAATTATGCCTAATTTCTATATGCTTGGTTCTAGAATGAAGAACTGGATTCTTAGATATGTTTATGGCACTTGTGTTGTCACATTTTATGGGAATGTGATCTAATACTATTCCATAGTCAGATAGTTGTTGTTTCATCCACAAAATTTGTGCACAACAACTACCAGCAGAAATATATTTTGCTTCTGCTGTGGATAAAGCTACACTATTTTGTTTCTTGCTATTCCAAGAAATAAGTGCAGACCCTATGAATTGACATGTACCACTAGTACTCTTCCTATCTGTTTTTGATCCAGCAAAGTCTGAATCTGAGTATCCTACTAGGTTACATAAAGAATTCTTAGGATACCATAATCCTAAACTAACTGTTCCTAATAGATATCTTATGATTCTTTTGACTGCCAATAAATGTGAAAACTTTGGATTTGATTGAAATCTGGCACACATGCATACACTAAACATAATATCTGGCCTACTTGTAGATAAGTAAAGTAGAGATCCAATCATACCTCTGTATTGCTTCGGATCAATAGGTTGTCCAGATTCATCTTTATCAAGATAACAACTTGTATTCATAGGAGTAGCCAAGTGTTTTGAGTTTTCCATTCCAAATCTCTTAATGAGTTCTTTGCAATACTTTGCTTGATTGACGAAGATCCCATCATTTGTTTGTTTGATTTGTAGTCCAAGAAAGTAATTTAACTCACCCATCATGGACATCTCAAACTCACTTTGCATATCAATAGAAAACTCCTTGCACAAAGATTCATTAGTAGATCCAAAAATTATATCATCGACATAAATTTGTACTAACAAGATATCATTATCCTTCCTTTTTATGAATAAGGTAGTATCTACTTTCCCTCTAGTAAAATTCTTTTCTAATAGGAATTTACTTAATCTTTCATACCAAGCCCTAGGTGCTTGTTTTAGGCCATAAAGTGCCTTCTTTAATCTATAGACATGGTCTAGTTTTTGTGAATCTTCAAACCTAGGAGGTTGTTCCACATATACCTCCTCCTGAATTAGACCATTTAAGAAAGCACTTTTGACATCCATTTGATATAGTTTAAAATTCAAAAAAGATGCATATGCTAATAACATCCTAATTGCTTCTAATCTAGCTACAGGTGCAAAAGTTTCTTCATAGTCTATACCTTCTTCTTGGTTATATCCTTTTGCTACAAGTCTAGCTTTATTCCTAATTACTATACCATTTTCATCCAATTTATTTCTAAATACCCATTTAGTTCCTATGATTGGATAATCTGAAGGTTTTTCTACTAATTCCCATACATCATTCCTTTCAAATTGATTTAATTCTTCTTGCATAGCTACTATCCAATGGTCATCTATAATGGCTTCTTTAAAGTTTTTAGGTTCTATTAATGAAACAAATTTCATATTATTGCATAAATCTTTAAGAGAGTGTCTAGTTGTTACCCCTTTTGAGATATCACCGATGATGTTATCAAGAGGATGATTTCTCGAAGTTTTCCATTCTTTAGGAAGATTATCATTTTCTTGTGCTGTGTCATCTTGATCATCCTTGTCTTCATCATCTCTCTTTCTTTTCAGATTTCTTTCTTCATTTTGAGTATCTTCCAAAGTATCTGTAATATCATCAACAAACTCCTTTCTCGGGGAGGTAATGTTAGTTTCATCAAAAGTAACATGTATTGATTCCTCAATTGTCATAGTTCTTTTGTTGTATATTCTAAATGTTTTACTATGTAAGGAATACCCAAGGAAGATACCCTCGTCTGCCTTGGCATCAAACTTTCCTAGACTTTCTTTACCATTGTTTAGAACAAAACATTTACATCCAAAAACATGTAAATGTGCAATATTGGGTTTTCTATTGTTAAAAAGTTCATATGGGGTTTTCTTAAGAATAGGTCTCATTAAGGCTCTGTTCATAATATAACATGCGGTGTTAACCGCTTCTGCCCAAAAGTATTTTGGAAGAGGTGTGTCATTTAAAAGAGTTCTAGCAATTTCTTCTAGGGCTCTATTTTTCTTTTCTACTACTTCATTTTGTTGGGGTGTCCTAGGTGCAGAAAAATTGTGTTCTATACCATACTCATCACAAAACATTTCAAAATCATTGTTTTCAAATTCACCTCCATGATCACTTGTGATGGAGATTATTTTGAGATTCTTTTTGTTTTGAATAACTTTGGCAAGTCTTCTAAATGCATGAAATGCATCATTCTTATGAGTAAGAAATAAAGTCCAAGTATATCTAGAATAATCATCAACAATTACTAATGCATAGTAACTTCCACCAAAACTCATGACCCTAGATGGTCCAAACAAATCCATGTGTAATAATTGCAATGGTTGAGTGGTAGAAACAATATTTTTAGATTTAAAGGATACTTTTGTTTGTTTACCTTTTTGGCATGCATCAAATAACTTATCTTTTTCAAATTTTAATCTAGGCAATCCAATAACTAGATCTTTTGAAATTAACCTATTTAGATGATCCATGTTAATATGAGCAATTCTCTTATGCCATAACCATGGATCACAGTCTTTACTTAAAAAGCATCTATCATTTATAGATTTTTGTTTTAGATCAATCATGTAGACATTATTTTCTCTAAAACCTATATGTTCAATATCTTTGCCATGCTCATGCTTAATAACACATTTTTCAAAATCAAAAGATACTTTATATCCTTTATCACATAATTGACTAACACTTAATAAACTATGCTTCAATAGGAGTAGAAGAATTCGTACCTATTTTACCTACTCCAATAATTTTGCCCTTGTTGTTGTCGCCTATGTAACATGTCCACTTTTCTTGGGGGAAATAGTTGTGAATTTGGATACATCACCGGTCATGTGCTTGGAACATCCACTGTCTATGTACCATTTCTTCCTTATAGAGTCTTCTTTGTTATTCTCATCAGATTTTGTCATGAGACACAAGTTGACTTGGTCTTCATCATGATCTTTGAGTAACCTGTTCCTGAAAATACTTTTGAAAGAAAAAGAATCTAAAGAGGCCATTAATCTTGAAGTTGTTAGACTTTCTACAAGAAATCTGCTCTGATACCACTTGTTGGATCGAGTGGCCTCAGAATAATTAAGAAGGGGGGTTGAATTAATTATTCCTAAAATTTTACCAATTAAAAAATTACTCTTTTAAGGCTTTTACTTTTGTTGTTAAGAGAATATGGAATAGAAGAGAAATTTAACAGAAAGTAAAAGCAAAAATTAAATACACAGCGGAAAGTAAAAGAGTAGGGAAGAAGGAAACAAACACACAAGAGTTTTTATACTGGTTCGACAACAACCCGTGCCTACCTCCAGTCCCCAAGCGACCTGCGGTCCTTGAGATTTCTTTCAACCTTGTAAAAATCCTTTTACAAGCAAAGATCCACAAGGGATGTACCCTCCCTTGTTCTCTTTGAAACCCTAGTGGATGTACCCTCCACTAGAACTGATCCACAAGAGATGTACCCTCTCTTGTTCTCAGTCAAACCCAAGTAGATGTACCCTCTACTTGTACCACAAAGGATGTACCCTCCAATGTGTTAAGACAAAGATCTCAGGCTGTTAAACCTTTGATACTTTGTGAATGGGGATACAAAAGAATTCTCAGGCGGTTAAACCTTTGAACGCTTTTGTATTAGGGAATGGGAAGAATCAAAAGAATTCTCAGACTGTGTCATTTTGAATTCTTTGACAAGGGAGAAGGGAGACACAAAAGAATTCAGGCGATTAGTCCTTTGTTCTTTTGGAAAAGGGAGAAGAGAGACACAAAAAGAATTCAGGTGGTTAGTCCTTGGCGAATTCTTTTTGGCAAAGGGAGAAGAGAATGAAAAGATGAATAGCACAAGTTTTCAAGGTTTAGAAAACCAGAAAACTTCAGAAAGCTTTTGGTACAAAGAAGAAGAAGAAGTTCAAAGAGATTCAAGGCTTGTAAAGGATTGTAATGAAATGATTGGAAAAGTATTCAAGATTGTCGTTAGAAAGATTTATTTAAAATGCAAAACAAAGCCTTGCTTTTATAGACTCTTCATGTCTGGTCAAGAAGGCCATTCAGAAGAGTTATAACTTTTAGAAAAATTTAAAACCCATTTGAAAAAGTCAAAACCTTTTTGAAGAGTTATATCTTTAGATTTTTCAGAAACAAACACTGGTAATCGATTACCAAATAAGTGTAATCGATTACACAAAGCTTTTGAGTGAAAGGATGTGACTCTTCACATTTAAATTTGAATTTCAACGTTCAAGGACACTGGTAATTGATTACCAAAACATTGTAATTGATTATAGCCTTTTGAAAATATTTGGAATGTTGTAAATTCAGTTTGAAAACTTTTTCAAACTTATTTTGCTACTGGTAATCGATTACAACAATATGGTAATCGATTACCAGAGAGTAAAAACTCTTTGGTAAAGGTTTTGTCAAAAACTCATGTGCTATTCAATGTTTTGAAAAAACTTTTTAAAACTTATCTTGATTGAGTCTTTTCTTCATTCTTGAATCTTGATCTTGATTCTTGAGATCTTGAGTCTTGATTCTTGATTCTATGCTTTCTTCTTGAGTCTTGAATTCTCCTTGATTCTTGAACTCTTGACTTGTTCTTGATTTACTTGAGATGTTCTTTGATTCACTTGAGTTGTTCTTTGATCTTTTGAGCTTTTTGTTCATCACCTTTGTTATCATCTTTTGTTGTCATCATTGTTATCATCAAAACACCTTTGAATCATTGTTGATTCATCATGAAGCTTTGCTTCCACACACTACAGAACTCCAAATTGAGCTTGTGAGTAGTCTCTGGAAAGCTAAGAAAAAGATATTCAATTTTGTCAAAAATAAGTTTCGGCCAATTCTGCCATTTCGAGGGTCAAATTGGGTTTGGAAGTCAAAACCTCTGCACTTGAATAAGTGGGCCGCGAATTTGGGCTTTGCTTTGTGTAATTAGTTTAATTAGGTAGATTAGATAGGCCTAATCAAGGCCCATCCCTTCCTTCTGAGTAGTAACTGTATATATTAGTGAAAGTTAGTTAGTTACTTCATTTTGTACCACAAACAAATTTAGTTACTTTTTGTGCAAGCTTTAGGATCAAACTTTTTCTCTCAATTGTTCTTCATTCTTCTTCCTCTTTTCACTTATGTTCTTCCTTTTTCTTGCACAAATTTCGTGGATCTTCCATTGATGATGATCATGAAAGGATAAACACTCAATCGATCCAAGGATCCACTCCAAGCAAGTCTGAATTTGAGTTTTGGTTTAGTATTTCTAATCTATGTGAATGTTCATCTTTTTCTTCAATCCCATTTTCGATTTTCATGATTATGAATATGCTTAGGATTGAAAACACATTAGTTTAGGGATTCCTTTCATAATTTTGACTTTAATCACAAATTGTTTGGATGATATTCCAACCCAATTTGTTATCTCAAAGAATTTAGGGATTAATTCGATTGAAACAACTCCAATGACATTGATTGAACTCTCATAACATGATCATTCTTTGCAAAACTGTGATAATTTGTTTGCATTGGGTTGGAGAATTGGATTGATGATTTCAAATTTGTTTTACAATTTGTTTGTGCAATTCTATTTGTGTGTTGCACCTAAACTCTATTTCAATTTAGATTTTGCATTTATGTTATGTGTTTTCACATTTCTTTTCAGTGCCTACCAACTATTCGTTGAAATTTCCTTTGTTGTTTATAAGTGAATTAAAGTAGGAACCAAATTGAATTGTATCTCTGAGTCGACTTAGGTTAATCCTATATTGCATAATTTCATAATTTTATTTGTTTTGAATCGATTCGACAGTCGTTATCATCCGTGTTGAAAATGACCCCTAAGAAATATTTTGTAAAAACCTTTTATTCTCTTCTATTCCGTCATTTCCTTAAATTCAAATGTTAGCAATTCAAATAGAGGTAAAACTAAATTTCGTAAAAAGAGATCATGCACTTCCCTTTATGGCTAACATTACCTTTTCGTACTCGATGGATGTCACTTATAAGAGTATAAAATGAGTATGTATGTGACTTACAACAAGCGAAAGTAAGTAGTAGGAACAATCAATATATAAACACTGATTTTCATAATAACTGGACACAAAAAGGTTTTATCTCATGCTTATAAATGGTATACATTTATTATTTATCATATTTAAAATTGAATATTTCACATTAAAATATTTATTTAACAAATATTTAAAATTTAAAATTACAAATTAAAAGATTTATATTTCATTATTTTATTCTGTAGTTACGAATATTTAAATATTTAAAGTTTGCACTTTTACCAGTTACAAATAATAATATTGAAATATCTTTGTGTACTAATTGACATTTCATAATTTTAATAATTAAATAATTATTAAATTTTCTGAAATCTCATTATTCAATGGTGTCATATTTTTTGAATATGGCACGTTAAATATTACCCAAAATTTCAAAATTATGAAATATTGAAATATTGCACATTAACTTGATTTTCAAAAATATATTTACGTGATTTAGAAGAAAAAAAATTCACGTTAACTGTATTAAAGTAGTAACTATGAGTATAGATTAAAATAAAAATTACTCAAACATTGATCTAATAAAATTATTACCATGTAATAATTCTAAATTTTAAAATAAAGGTTAATATAAATTAAATAATACTAATATATATTAATAACTCCCTTATTAAATCATCATCGTTGGATCTTTCATTTCAACTATGTTTTTCTCATTAAAAAATCCACTCTTTATTACTAGGTTATAGTATTTGGTTAGAAACGAATAATCTTGATATTTTCTAATTATTAATTATCGGAATTATTATTTCATTTATTTTTCAAATAATGTACTATTTAAATATCATGCAGTAATTATTGAAAAATGAAAAAGAAAATTGTGTATGTGGACCAGGAAGAAACAATTTATTAAATCAAGTAAATTCACGAGAAGAAACAATTTACCTAAAATTATATTATCATTTATGAGAATGAAATTATTTTTTAATTTATTATTATATGATGCTATATAATGTGATTAAAATCATGTGATTAATTTCATTCTAATCATATAATTCATCCACAGATTCATATAATTCATCCATTGAAAATTCAATCAAAACCCATAAAATCATGTGATTAATTTCATTTTTTCTTTAAAAAACATAATAAGTAGAATAAAATAGTTAACGTGTTAAACGATATAGTAAAAGAAGAGGCAGTTATGTTCCTCGCAAATGACTTGTAACCCTGCCGTTGACACGAGCTCAGCGACGTCGTTTCTCCATCTTGGAACGACCGTCAATTCCTGTAGTATCTGCTTTTGATAACCGTTTGCATCATCTCATCACACCGCTTTCTCTTGTCAGTGACAGTGAGCGATCGACATTTGTTTTTGTTTTTGCTTTTATTTTTATTTATTTATTTTTATCTTGGCTTGGGTCCTTATGCGTGATGAAGATTAGTAATTAGGGGTGTTAGTGTTACAGTGATTATAGCATATTTGGAAGTTTCCTTTTGGGCTGGGGCGTTGTTACTAATTTCCTTCCTTGTTTGATTAAAATGGAAATAAACATTTTAAAAAATATATGAGTAAATAGGAGAGGATTTTTTTTATATTATATTTAGGATAAAAGTAAAAAGAAACAACAAATTAATGAAAATTTAGAAATTGAAAAAATATAGAAAATTTTTAAAAATTGTTTGTTTATTTTTTAAGGTTGGTTTTATTTGACCTTTTGTGTTTATACCTTGACAAACCTTATCAGAGGAGTTATAGTAATTTCTAATACATTTTTTTATTATTTATAATTTATTTCAAAAATACAAAATTATGAGTGAGGTTTATTAAATTAGAGTGAAATTGACGTAATTATAAATATATATATATATATATATATATATATATATATATATATATATAACAAATTTCAATCAAATTAAAGTAACAGTGACCATCTTAATTAGGTCATTTGACTTTTCAGTGGAACTCACAAACTTTGGTATTTGGATCAATTATTAGACTAATTTTTTATTTGAAACTTAGTCACACTCAAAAGTTCATTGCTTCTCCCAAAAGATGTATTATATAAGATCAAACCCAATTGTTTTCTATTTGCTTATTTATCTCTTTGCTATTCTCATCCACCTTATTAATTGCCTATTAATTTCTTTCCTTTCTACCAAATACCTTATAAAAAAAACTCAAAAATTAATGTATATAAATAAGAAATATCATCTTACTATAATATAAATAATTTTTTTTTTGACAATTTTTCAACTTTTTTTAATACAATAGTCACATTAATATTAGAATTTATCACTTCATACATAGGATTAGGATTGTTCACAGGTCCGGATTAACCTCTGACCCAACCCGATCCAATTATAGTGAGTTGGATTTCTAAAGTGTTTGAGTCTAATCTGAATCAATCTGATTAAAATCCGATCATGAACTTGTTGAGAAATGAATTTTGTTTTCTTGAACTTGATCCAATCCAACTCAACCCATATTATATAATTTAATTTATTATATATATAAATTAATTATTAAATACAAAACATATTAATAATTTTTAGATTACATAGTTTATTAAATTATAAATTTAAACCACCCATGATTTTTTAAGTTATTTTTAGTTTAGTCTTAATTTGTTTATATTTTTACATTTTAATATGGTATTAGTACTATAATCATTAATTCTATTAGTCAAATATTTTTACAAATTAATTTTTTGTATTGAGTTATTATATACTTAAAAAAATGTAGACAAATACAAATTATTATTTTAAATTTTTTAATACTTTTTTTTAAAATATTCAAACCAATTAATTCAATCCAATCCGATCAAAATATGTTTATGATCAGATTGGGCTAAAAAAAAAAAATACAAATCCAAGCCGTCCCAAATTATAGATTTTTTAACTGGCTGAATAACAAAATAAATCAAATCTAACTCAACCTACCTATAACACTCCTATTCATACATACTATCTAAATTTTCTATCACTAAACTGATCGTGATAGTTCAACAAATTTTGGCTATATTAACAGTATTCTATTTACCAAAACTCCTAGTAATATATCTGAAACAATTTATATAAATCACGTCTGTTACGGAGGGTCACTGTACAAAACCATGTCCGCGAATCGCGTTGTACCGCAATTTCCGATCCCAATAGAGTGCATAAAATTCCTACCCGCAGTCCAAATGCAGAACTTTATTAAAAAAGGTGTCACATGAAACTTTGTTAATATAGTTGTAACTTCAGAACTTATTAAGTGTTCGTTTGTTTTGTTTTTCTTTCTTCCTTACTCAGTGCAACACTCCCATGACTGAAGTAGGGATCACAACGAACACGGGGTGGCACACGTAGTGTCTAACTGCTACCTCACTCCATTTGCTAAAATATTTGTTAACCCGTAGGTATCTACATATATAATTATGTGGATATTTATAAACCCGCAAATATTCATATGGATATCTGTAAATATTAAAAAAGATATTTTTTTAGCAAAAGAAAGAAAAAAATATATAATGCTGAACAATTTCATGAGAATTAGATTCTTTAAAACATGTCCATAAATTTAAATAATATTAGTCTCTTTAAAACACTAATTCAAATAAAATTAATCTATTTAAGACATAAGTCCAAGAAGAAGTTCATCTTCAATTCCTGAAGTCTAAATAATAATAACAATTTCAACTGATTCAATTTTCTGCTTAGAAGTGACTTGCCGGCCGGTACGATGCGGGGGTTGCGAGGCTGTGAGGGAGAGCGTCGTTGGCTGAGGTCACGAGTCTGTGATTCGTGAGGGAGAGCATCACGTGAGCGTGAGGGAGAGCATCACGTGAGCGTTAGTGAGTGACTATGTGAAAGAGAGGAGCAAAGTGTAGAGCAGATAGATTAGAGTTTTTTTTATATAACCTATGGTTATGTGTTTATGGTTATGGTTATGGTTATGTGTGTGTGACGGATATCCTTTCTCACCAGTTCGTTAACTAATGGTTACCTGAAATACTCGTATCCACGGTTATCCATCAACACTACTTGTTTTATATCCATTGCAGATTTTATTCGTGAATGCAGATTTTTTTCCATCCCTGAACTAAAGTGCAAATGAAAAAACCTTGGGAGGTCTATCAAACACAAGCCTTTGTGCTACCTTACCCAACTTTTGTAACTTTTCTTTTTTCTATTAATTATAAAGTTAATTAAATTCTATATTGAATAGCGTGCTTTCATTCAATATTAATTAACTTAATATCAGCGGGCAAGAAATGTTGAATAAAACAACTAAAAAAAATACCAGTTGATATACATCTTTTTGGTGAAAGACTTGCTAAGGAAAGAGGATGACAAAATTAAATTAAATTGAAAGTTGAACTTTTGAGGTACGGTCAAATTCAAGTTGTTTATGATTGAGAAGAGTTTCGTTTCACGTGAGCTAAAGCTTTTAAGTTACAAAGAATTCTTTATACATTATAAAAGCAATTAATGAAATTAATTGCTAGAACTGATGTAGGGGTACGTGCATGATTCCGTTAAGTTGATATGTTGATGACCGGTCTATTTAATTTCGATATTCAATTTTGAATAAAAAAATTAATTTTGATATTCAATTTTTTCTTTTGCTAGTGTATGATTTTTATGATTAATATTAGCTAAGTGGATTATTACAAATTATGATTTTTGTGCAAGTATAAATATATGTCCCGTGTAAATAATCATGTTGCACAAGTCAAATGTGGGTGAATATAGCTAGGCCCACTCCCCGCCCGTGACTGATAAAAAACTTTAGTGCTTAATTGACTAAGCACAGCACTCGCGTCTGCATCCTCTTCTCTTGTGGGAACCATTACTGTATAGTGTTCGTCTCAATATTGGGTGGATAGGTATAGGAAAGACATAAAAAAAAATGCAAATAAAAGATGTGATAATTGATATAAATCGTTTTGTTAGTTTTTCATGTATATGTTTCACTAATTAGAAATTGAAAGGAATATAAAATCTCATTAAAATTAGAAGCTATTTTAAATAGTTTATCATAAAATTAGCTGTTTCTTTTTTTATATAAAAAATTGACTTTTATGATTATAATTATTAAATTATTTTATTATAATTTCAATGTGTGACAAACTAATCCTTACAAAAAAATTAATTAACCCATAATATGTAAGCAAGAAAGTGATAAAAAAATAGATAGAAAGAAAATAAAAGAAAAGAAATACATAAATATATACTTACCCTATTTATATACTTGCTCAATACTTTACCCTTTTTTCCCCACCTATCCTTTTATTTTTTTGAACGGATTTTTTTATACCTTTTATTAAGTTACATACTTACATTACCAATTACGTCTCTTCCATATACTAAATGAGTGTATAATGATGATACATTTTCTCTTCTCTCATTCATTTCTATCCTTTAATAGATGCATATATATATATATATATACCAAATGAGTGTATAATGATGATTAACGCAATGCCCCACGCCTACGATCGATCATTTATAGTCTAATGATTTTTGCGTTGCTTCAAAGCTTGAAATTGCCTCCACTCCTACATATAAGAAAAAAGAAAGAAAGAAAGAAAGAGATTGCCTCCACTCCACCAATTTAGTTCTCTGTTCACACTTCACAACATGGGACCTCACAAGTCACACGGTCCAATTGCAATCACACTGCAAAGATTCCAACACTGTTTCATTTCTTAAAATTTAAATTGGTGCCTCTATAGTACTGTGCCACAGCCACACTATACACTACTTTCTGAGAGAGTAGCTCTCGTATTTCTTGAATTTGATCTTATCTGTATTAAATTCTTATACTTTCTTTTTTCTCTGCGCTTCATATTAATATTATGAAATTGTCCCTGCCAGAAAAAAATGTAATTTTTATTGGAGACCGTGAATGCTCCTAAGGGTAGTGAAATTTCAATACAGTTTATTCTATATCCAAAGATCACTCTGAATTCAAACACTAAATTATTTAATTAAGGGACATAAACTACTATGATTTGTGTTTACAGTTGCTTGATAAATTTTTATACCCTTTACGTACAAATAATTTTCATACCCTTTACGTACAAATAATTTTCACATCAACAAAATATATTTCCTTCTTATCTGTTGTTGGATTGTCATAACTATCTCTTGTAGCTTTATGCTGCATTTATATCCATTCTATCCATAGCATCACTTACTTTCAACTATTTATTTATTAATTTTTCTTAATTTCAAATTACGTATGGTATAAAATGATTGATGGTGAGTTTTAGGTTTTTGTTACGCACCTCGTTTTCATTTGATTAGTAAGGTGATTCATTAATTCACGGACACTGAATTTAGATACCTAGTGCAGTGGTATACTACACACAAAAGACAAAAAGGTCTACCGTATTTGATTAAACAAATGATTGTATTAAATTGTCAAAATCATACAAGAATTGAAAATTATGCTAATTAGACGGAGGTTTTTCTGGTCCAAGCCATTGTTTATATAATTTCAAGTGGTAGATCTTTTTATGTAATTTCTACCTTTTGATTACATTCTGAATAACTTATTATTTTTTTTTATGAACTGAATAGCTTATCCAATTTTCATTAACTATGTATAATTATTTTTTAAAATCCCCTTAATTTTTTTTGAAGATCCCTTAAATTAAATATTGTTTTGCTCAAACAAATTTAATTAATATATATCATCAGTCTTTTTTTATTTTCACAAATAAATCCTATATACCCCAAATTTAACATCTATCTCAACTAGAAACTAGTACCTTTCCTTACATCCAATCCAATCAACTTTGTACACTCAAATGAAGTATTTTATAAAATTAAAATAAAAGTTTTACCACGAAGCATTAGCAAGTAACTCGGGGTCAATGTTGTCACTTACCTCCACCTTAATTAAAAAATTCATGTGACAATGTAGTTTAATTTAGAGTTTAGTTTCACTTTACAAGTCTTTCTCTCTCCTTTTCCCACTCTCCTTAACGGTTGGTATTCGGTAATATTCGTTTGTTTTCTAGTGTGTGAAAAAATTCTAGTAATAATTTCACCTTACAAACTACTATGCTGTCCACTTTCCATATATAATGATAGAATCATTAGGTGGATAGGAAAGATACAACTAAAATGCTATAAATAGCTTTGTCTAGTACATGTTTCGATCTTCTCACTATAATGCTAATGTGTTCTTCACCTCTCCAAAACTTGTAGCTGAGGATATTATTACTCAGCAAAAATTCATGGAAGTTCCAATCAAGTATCCGGCAAAACTCACCCTTAGGGTGGTTCTTACTTGTATCATGGCGGCCACCGGTGGGTTGATTTTTGGCTATGACCATGGTGTTTCAGGTAAATCCAATCTTCAACATTTGCTTAAAAATTCTTGCTTTGATGCTAAATCCTTTTCTAATTTCCCATTTTGACCGTGTTTGAATCTTGAAACGAGGTTTGATATCTGGGTTTTTATCGCATTATTATCTGGTGAATTGTGTGTTAAGGATGGGGGGTTTGGGTTTTTAAAGACAGTACTTATCTTGGTCAGAGGAGATATAAGGTGTGTTGAATGGCTAAGGGAAAAAGGAAGAGGAAAAAGGTTGTCAGTTCGATTTCTTTTGCTAACAAACTAACATTTGCAGATAAAAATAAAAACTTAGTTTGATGTTATTTGTAATTAACTTTTGTTTCTGTTTTAATCTTGAAATGAATATAGCCGATGCATATTTTCTGATTGATGAAATTTCCGAATGTGGGATTTTTTTTGTTGTGTTAATTTCATAGGTGGAGTGACCTCCATGGATTCCTTCCTGAAGAAGTTCTTCCCATCTGTATATGAAAAGGAGTCTAACGTGAAGCCTTCTTCAAACCAGTACTGCAAATTCAACAGTCAGATACTGACACTGTTTACATCTTCCCTTTATCTAAGTGCTCTTGCTGCGGGTCTTGGGGCATCCAGCATAACCCGAATGTTGGGAAGACGTGCAACTATGATTATGGGTGGAATATTCTTTGTGGCAGGTGCATTACTCAATGGATTAGCTGTAAGCATCTGGATGCTTATTGTTGGCAGGTTGTTGCTTGGTTTTGGCATTGGTTGTGCCAATCAGGTATATTTTCTTAAGATTTTAATTTCTATATTTATAGAGTAAAGTGTTTTTGAGGGCGAGCTATCACATAGTGGTAAAGTTGTGCCTAAGTCGGTAACAGCCTGTTTGTATATGCAAAGGTAAGACTGCATACAATGATCCTCTCTCATACCTTTGTATTGCGAGGATCCTCCAGACACTAGAGTACGTTAGTTTAGTTTTATAGAGTAAAGTGTTTTTACTCTATCGGCCAATCAAAACCGTACCAGGTTTTTATAGTGTTTTTACTCAATTGATCAATCAGAAATCGTATTAGGGTTTTACTTTGTCAACTGATCAGCAACCATACTGACAACTTTTAAAATAATTATTGTAAAATTCCTTTACACTACTACTTACTCTTTTCTATAGGTCTCAATTGAGTCCTGTTTTGATTACAGTCCTTTGCTAACCAATAATCACTTGTATTTTCAGTCAGTTCCAATCTATGTGTCAGAGATGGCCCCTTATAAATACCGTGGAGCTCTAAACATGTGCTTCCAATTGTCAATCACAATAGGCATCTTTGTGGCCAATCTCTTCAACTACTACTTTTCCAAGATACTGAATGGTCAGGGATGGCGCTTAAGCCTGGGGCTAGGTGCAGTCCCTGCTTTCATTTTTGTTATAGGCTCATTTTGCCTTCCTGACTCACCAAGCTCCCTTGTTGAACGTGGTCTTCATGAAGATGCCAAAAGGGAGCTTGTAAAAATTCGTGGTACAACTGAAGTTGATGCAGAATTCAGGGACATACTTGCTGCTAGTGAAGCCTCACAGAATGTGAAACACCCTTGGAGAACCTTGATGGATAGAAAGTATAGGCCACAGCTTGTTTTTGCCATTTGCATTCCCTTCTTCCAACAGTTCACTGGCTTGAATGTGATCACATTCTATGCTCCTATTTTGTTCAGAACAATTGGTTTTGGAAGCGGGGCATCTCTCATGTCTGCAGTGATCATTGGCAGCTTTAAACCTGTTTCAACCCTGGTTTCAATTCTTCTTGTCGATAAATTTGGAAGACGCACCCTTTTCCTGGAGGGTGGTGCTCAAATGTTGATTTGCCAGGTACTTCCACTCCTCTCCTCACCACATAAAGTGTGTTTGGATTCACATTAGATAATTTAAAATTACATTGAAATACCCATTAACGTGATTTTATAATACTCACATTCGATCTTGTGTTAAGAAAATAATTTTGGGTTGAAACGATTTTAAGAGTAATTTTTGTATCAGATAAAAAATTATATACCGAATCTTAATGATAACTTTCTTTTAGAAGAAAAATATCCAAACGTAAATCACTTAACATCAAAATCAATTTTGTAAAATCAACTTCAATTAAAATTAATTTTGTATACCCCCATTCAAACACCAACATTTTCCATCTCACTGATTTGGTTAGTTTTGGCAACAGATCATCATGACAATTGCTATTGCGGTTACATTTGGCACAAATGGGAACCCAGGTACACTGCCTAAGTGGTATGCAATCGTGGTTGTGGGGATCATCTGTGTGTATGTTTCAGGTTTTGCTTGGTCATGGGGTCCTCTAGGCTGGTTGATACCTAGTGAAATCTTTCCCCTTGAGATTAGACCTGCTGCTCAGAGTATCACAGTTGGTGTCAACATGATCAGCACTTTCTTCATAGCTCAATTCTTCACATCAATGCTCTGTCACATGAAGTTTGGTTTGTTCATCTTCTTTGGGTGCTTTGTGGTGATCATGACCTTATTCATCTACAAGTTATTGCCTGAGACAAAGGGCATCCCACTTGAGGAAATGAGTATGGTTTGGCAGAAACACCCCATCTGGGGCAAATTTTTGGAGTCGGACAACCCCATCCAAAACGACAAAATGAACTCCAAATGTTGATTACTAGTTGTGTTGGTTTCAGTCTTTGATTTATCCACGTCTGCTTTAACAACTTGAATTTATTGGCCTAGCTTTCTTTATGATACTCTAATGTACATAACATTTTAAGATGAAATCTTCACTTTGTATACTGCAAAGACCTTTAACAATTGATTATCAACTTGATTAAATGTGGAGTTACATGCCATAGTCAAAGACTTCTATTGTGACCTGAAATCCATTTTAATTTATATTTCTCACAAAATTGTTCAAATAGGAAGGTGAAAATTGAAATCTAACTTTCTCAAGTTACATAGAAAATTTAATGGCGTAGAAAGATTGTGAGAGTAGTTTTTTACCAAAAAAATACAAAAATTGTAAATTTTTACCCAAATAAACAACCCAAAAAATATTTACCCCAAAGATACAAATTACTGTGACAAGTGAGAAATCTATTTCCCTCCACACGGATTTTTCACTTGTTTTGTTATCATATCATAAATACTCTAAAAGTGATATTTTTTCTAATTATTTTTTTCTCTCTCCCTAGTTGTTTGGTAATAACATTGTGAATGTTTATCAAATATTTTTTTCCTATGAAATGATATCACTTATGATATTTATACATATCAAATGTTTTGCATTATTAAAAAGAGAGTAACATTGAAAAATTTTAAAAGTCACTTTTAAATTAGAAAAAAATGAAGTTAATGATAAAATTAATTTTATTTGATTTTCAAAATTTTAATTTAATAAAAACATTTAGCTTATAAAAAATAAGTCAAAAAAATATAAATGATAATAAAAAGAAAAAGAGCATGTAGCAAACAATCGAAAGAAGATTAAAAGTATAGAAACAAATTAAATTGAAGTGAATATTTAAATTTGAATTAATACAACACAATTATATAGATACAAACAATATGGCATACATTCAACGTTGTTGGCGTGAGCCTACACGGCAAGGATAATTTTTCTTTGTATGACTTGTGATGCGACACACGGAACATTGCTTTGGTTGACTCAGTTTTCGGATATCCATTTCGGTGTGGATACGAGTGGAAACAAAACGACCCTTAATACTTTTTTTCTTATTTGGGTCGAGGGAGATCATTGGCTCGTGACACAGGGGTTAATAGGCTTTGTTGTGTAATTCTCCAAACAATCATTTGTATACGTTGGAGACACTTTCCAATGTATACACATGATGTATGTAATTTCTATACTCATGATGAGCATGCTTACAAGCAGCAACAACATGAGTACAAGGCATGTGCAACTTCTGTAATTTGCCACAGTCACACCATCTTTCATCCAGCATGATCGTGAAATCTCCAGCGAGCCAAACCTCTTTTGGGTTTATTGTCTCTTGGACCAAAAATTGTGTGTCGCATTGATCAAACTCAAGAATATTGTGAGTGTATATTCGATGGCCTTGTTTAGTACTTCCATATAAACTTGGCCAAATGCAAGCATTGTTGCGGCCTCTCTTCCTCTTTTGTTGAATAGTGCATTACACCTTACATATGTGGATTTTACTAGCATACCTATTGGAAAATTTCTTAAGTATGGAATTAATCAACTTAGCAGGATTGGTGGTCATGTGCCCCTATTGTCAGCCATCATGTCATGCGAGAGTCCATTTTTCTAAACATGCCTCATGTTGTAGTAGTAATTGTACGTAGGATAGCAGGATTGGTGGTCATGTGCCCCCATCGTTGAGCCAATTAATTGCTCAGTCAACATCTGCTTCCTCCCTCAGCATGCTGTAGTAGTAATTGAACGTAGGATCTGTCTTTGCATATGATGAGTAGTTATAAACATACAATTTTATTATTGTGAATAATACAAAATGAAGTGACATTTAATATGAAGAGAAAGAAGTTTGACATCCACCCATATTGAAAATTAATTTTTTGATGGGATTGTTCTTGTACCTCCTCATGTAATTCTAAGCAATGTGTCGAATACAAAACACATGCTCAAAATTTTATGTCGTCCACCCATGTCTGAAATCATGCTCAGACTATGTTGTGGGGTGACATGCCTTTTTAGATTTCGGAGGAAGAACAACCATGCTCTCGCTGATTCACTCTCAACAATAGCATATATTATCCAAAGGATTTTATTGTTTCCATCTTGTGCAACTGCCACAAGGAGGGTTCCCTTGTACTTACCATACAACCATGTTCCATCGACCTGAACTATGGGCTTGCAATATTGAAACCCATCGATACATAGTCTGAAACTCCAAAAAGGATGATGGAACCCTCTACTAGTTGACCTCCTTGTGGTGGAATTGGCAATGTTTCCTTCTCTACCATAATATTAGGAAGAAATTGCTACATAACTTGCAACAATCTCGATAGATCATGGTACGATCTTTCCTAGTTGCCATAAATGTCATCAAAACCCTTTTGCTTTGTCGACCATGCTTTGCGATACACTGTGGTGTATCCTTCAGTGCTTTTGATGTGTGCTATCAAGGTTGGCACTGAAGTTGATGGATCATTCTTGATTAAGTTATGAATGCTTTTACTGATATGCAAATATGACAACTTTGCATGGTCTTGTGAGATTGAAGGATTTGAACATGTGTGGGGTTCTCGAAGCTTTCTTATTTCACACTACTTGGAGGCAAGGATGTATGATGCCATGCACCTCCAAGCCCAATTATTGTCATTACAAATGACAATTAGCTTTGTTGGGTTCGATAGTTGTGTCTTATAATTAGCTCATTTGCTCACATGATATTGTTGCAAAGCATTTTGTATGTCTTTTTTTTGTCAAGAAACACATCCCTTCGAAGAGAGTCCCCATCGGATGTTGGACTTCTTTGCGATCTAAGCTATGCCTTTATTCAAAATCTTAAAAATAGGATTCTTCAAAATTTTTCATATAGGGTGGTACGGTTGTGATTGGTGAAACAAGCTGGGCTTGTTCCTCATTATCTTCCTCCTAGGGTTGATTGTGAAGAACTTCTTCTTTATCCTCACTAAAGGGACTGAGTTCTTCGTTATGTAAGCCTGGCTTTGCAGGGAACTCAGGCACGATTAGTAAGGGTGATGAGAAAGACTCTACTATAGGGGTACTAAAGTATGTTTTAGGATGATCCGTAGTAGCATCAAATGGTTGAGTCAAAAAAATTGGTGAAAAATGGTGCAAAAAAGAAGTTGGGTAAAAGAAGATGTGTTTGGTTCAAATATATTTTGTTCTTGTCGGGATAAAGCTAAAGTGTCTTAGGTTGCATCGATAATATTGTGGTTGATAAGGTACTGGTTTAGGGTTTGGGGTGGGAATTGTATTCGCTCAATGTTTGCATACAATTCAAAACATTGAAGAATCTTAGTTTGGCAAATAACTAAAATCATACCTATCACATCTTCATTGTCAACAAGTTGGACTGCTGTAAATTTCAGCATTCCGTGCCCCTCTACTTGTAGGTATCAAAAGGAAATATTACATACTTGGTCCAATGGTTGAAGATGGAGGTGTTGGTGGATTTTTGTTTTCATGGCCTCAAGTGTGAGGCCTTGCTTTGTTTAAAAGGAAAATGGGTTAAGGCTTTGAAAAGTATCCCCTTCATCTGTTTTGATAATTTAACCATCGTAGTGCACTAACCATTTGACAGATGAGGAATACATATTGAGTAGATAAGGGTGTGAAAAGCATTGTATTCCCTGACATGAGTAGATAAGGGTAAAAAATTAATTGGATTCCCTGACATGAGTAGATAAGGGTTTGAAATGCATTGGATTCCCTAACGTGAGTAGATAAGGGTCTAAAATAAATCGAGAGAAAAAGAAGAGCACAATAAACATCAAACAAAAAAGGCTTCGTCTCCTCTTAAGTGTAGGTTTCATGGTTAGGGTTAAGTTGTTACGACCTACATTTAGGGTTAGGATTTGGAGCATTGGATTCCCTGACATGAATAGATAAGGATGTAAATCATTGGATTTCTTGGCATGAGTAGATAAAAGATCTAAAATAAATTGGATTCCCTGACTTGAGTAGATAAGAGTCTGAAATAAATTGGATTCCCTAACATGAGTAGATAAAGGTATGAAATACATTGGATTCCCTAACATGAGTAGACAAGGGTCTGAAATAAATTGGATTCGCTGGCATTAATAGATAAGAGTTTGAAATACTTTCGATTCTCTGGCATGAGTAGATAAGGATATGAAATTAATTGGATTCCATGATGTGAGTACATAAGGGTATGAAAAACATTGGATTCCCTGATGTGAATAGATAAGGGTCTGAAATTAATTGGATTCTCTGACGTGAGTAGATAAGGGTTTAAAATAAACTAAGAGGAAAAGAAGAGCACAAAAACCATCAGACGAAAGAGGCTTTGTCTCCTCTTAAGTGTAGGGTCTGGGGTTAGGGTTAAGGTGTTACGACTTACAGGGTTAGGTTTAGGGTTTGAAGCATTGGATTTCCTGACATGAATAGGTGAGGCTCTAAAGCATTGGATTCCCTGATGTGAGTAGATATGTGTCTAAAATAAATTGGACCTGTAGGTGAGACAAAACGAGTGTGTGAACCAAGTGGCCAAAGATAAGAAAAAATTAGTAAGAGTTGAACATTTGAATCCATGAGGACAACTTTTGTCACTTAGATTGTTATTTGTATCAACTGTTTTGGTTAAATTAGTGTTTCATGTCAATAAACCTATTAAGACAATTTCAAGATATTGATTCATCCTTGAAACACATGAACCAAGTGGCAAAACATAGGAAAAAATTACTAAAACTTGAAGATTTCAATCCATAAGGGCAACTTTTGTCACTTAGATTCTTATTTGTATCAATTGTTTTTGTTAAAATAATATTTCATTTCCATAGTTTTCATGTCAATAAAGCCATCAAGACAACTCTTGAGTCTAGATTCGGCCCTCAAATGCATGAACCAAGTTGCAAAACATAGGAAAAAATTACTAAAACTTGAAGATTTCAATTCATGAAGGCAACTTTTGGCACTTAGATTGTTATTTGTATCAATGATTTTGGTTAAATTAATGTTTCATTCCCATAGTTTTCATGTCAATAAAGCCACTAAGATAACTTTCGGTTATTGATTCGACCCTCAAACACATGAACCAAGTTGCAAAACATAGGAAAAAATTACTAAAACTTGAAGATTTCAATCCATGAGGACAACTTTTGTCACTTTGATTCTTATTTGTGTCATGTGTTCTTGTTGAAATAATGTTTCATCATCATAGTTTTCATAATAAAGCCATTATGATAACTTTTGGGTCTCAATTCGGCCCTCAAACGCAGGAACCAAGTGGCCAAAAACAACAAAAATTACTTACATTTGAACATTCCAATCCATGAGGGCAACTTTGGGAACTTAGATCCTTATTTGTATTTTTTGTTTTGGTGGAAATAATGTTTCATTCCCATTTTTTTCATGCAAATGAAACCATTAATTCAAATTTTCGGTCTCCATTCGACCCTCAAACGCATGAACCAAGTGGCCATAAAACAAGAAAAAATCACTAACAATTGAACATTTGAATATGTTGTTTTGGTTGAAATAATGATTCATTCTCATTGTTTTCATGTAAATTAAACAATTAATTCAAATTTCCAGTCTCCATTCGGCTCTCAAAGGCATGAAACAAGTGGCCAAAAAACAATAAAAAATTACTAACGGTTGAACATTTGAATCCATGAGGCTAACTTTGGGCACTTAGATTTTAATTTGTATCAGCTATTTTTGTTAAAATAATGTTCTATTCCCTTAGTTTTGATTTCAACAAAGCCATTAGCACAACTTTCGGGTATCAATTCGGCTCTTAAATGCATTCAATAAATAGGGCAAAATGAAGAAAAAATTATTAATACTTCAAGATTTCAATCAATACTTAAAACTTTTGACATTAAAACATAGATGACGACAACTCAAAAACACAAAAATGAAAAACACAGATGACTCCTACAAATCATTAAATGATAAAATTTACTCAAATAAATTGGGGGGGGGGTTCTTCAAAAATTCAAGGTTCAAACCCTCAAAATTGAGAGAATTGGCAGAAATTGGTGGTGAATGTACGCATGTTTGTGTGGAAGGGTCCATGATGGTAATATACAACTCCAGGCATGTGAGCTTGGAGATGTTTACGTACATGGAGAACATAGTCATTACACCATCATCATCGTGCAACATGCATGCTATGTACTTGCCACAATCACCAACAAATAATATAGGTAAACAAAAATGTATATCCTTCACCACATGACCATTTGGTATACTAATGTTGTTTCCAATAGCCTGCTTCAAGGCATCAAATGACATTCTGTTGTCAAGTTGAACGATCTTTGATGAACCGCTTAAAAACGTTGAACCATGTTTAGTTGTTATGATGACACCCTCATAATACACAATCACATTGATTGATGATGAAAGGTTTCTGGTTGAGGTGATGGATCAGGCACCCATACTATAGACCATATTTATAATGTTTAATGGTGTCGCAACATGCCCTTTTGCGGGCGAGCGAGGCGAGGCTCACGGGTGCGCTTTCCAAATGAGGAAAGATGCGCGAAGTCGCCACCAACGTTTATTTGTGGAAAACATTGGAAAAACCGAAGGAAACCGGTCAAAATGAAAATTCTAAGTTCGGGAGTTGTATTTACGTTTGAGGAAGGTATTAGCACCTCTCACGTTTGTCTCAAAGGACAACAGCCTATTTTTTAGAATTGTGGAAATTGTATTACCTTAACTTTTATTTCTTTTTATTTTTCGAGGTCGACAAAAGCGGGGCTTTTGCTCCTACGTACCCTCCATCGAAGAGGAAATTAGACCTACGTAGTTCTTTCTTAAGAGTGAATCAAGTGATTCTTTTTACTTGAAAGGTGATCATTTTAAGGCGTTGGACCTTAAAAATGATCCATTTACTTGGTAAGGAAAACTGAAATGATAAAACTTTCAAACCCTATTTTTTGTGGACGAGCTTGACTAGGCGAGTTGATTTTAGCCTTAGTTTCACTTTAGTTATAAGTCAATCCAATTAAGAATGAGAAATCCCAAAGAGAAAACGTCCGATTGATTTTTTCGCTTCATTTTACTAAAAGATATTTTATATTATTATATTATTATTTTACCTCTTTTTTGATTTCCAACGTGGTTACGGCACGACCGAACGGTCGGAATTCATTTTAACCGAAATTAACGGATGATACAATTCAAATGATCGGTGGAAATTTATTTTATTTTTTGATTAGGCGAGAAATGACTTAAATAAATGACTGAAGCATGTCAAAAGGGGGTATAGAAAGTGAATGAAAACGAGAATAAAAATACATGAAACAAAATGTGGACCACCACGGGTACATAGAATGAATTGAAAAGCTCGGTTTGGGGTACTTACCAGTTGAAGACTGAAGAAAACGAAGAACGAACGATGAATGTCGAAGAACGGTTGAAAATCTTTGCGTAATTACTCACGGAAACGTTACGGAAGCGTCTCGGCTTGGATTTTCTTCACGGAAACAATTTTCCTCAGCAATTTTGAGAGAATAAGAAGTGCCAAGACGGCTAAACCCCTTCTCCCTTCATTCCCCTTATTTATAGCAAAATAGGGGAGGATCTTGCCACCCAGCTCGCCCAGGCGAGCAAGGTTGCTTCCTCCAGAAGCAACAGCCTTCTGGAGGAAGAATCTGGAAGGCCCAAGTGAGCCTGATTGCTATTTGTACCCTCTTTTTACTAAATGCACCCCCTTTACCTTTTTTGGTAATTCTTTTTCCGTAACGTTACGAAACTTTATGAATTTCGTAACGATACTTATTTTCCTTCCGCAAGGTTACGAATCCTTACGGATTATGTATTTACTCTTTTCTTAGCTTTCAAAAAAGTTACGAAAACTCACAGATTGCGTAAAACACCTCCTTTCGATTTCCGTCACATTACAGAATTTTCACGGATCGCGTAAGCCTGCTTCCTTTTGATTTTCGGCACGTCTCGAGACTTCACATATTGCGCAACAAAGGGTGCCAAGTATCTCGAAGCGGCCAATCAAAGGTTGTATATCATCAAATAATAATCCCCGAATGAAATTAGGGTATGACAGTTGCCCCTCTTTACTTACCTCTCATCGGAGATAAGAGGAAAGCAAAGATAAGACACTGATTTCATCCGTCCTGCCCTTTCCGTGATGACGACTCTCATCTCTACTCCTTCTTTTTTTTTCTGCAAAACACAAAACAAAATACAAACAACAACAAGAACAACAAATATAATATACATATACACATATACACATGTTTGGCGAAGGAACCAGTCCGGAAAATAACAAAAACATACTTCCCAGTCACCAGAGACTCCGCTCTTGATAACGGAGGACACATGAACAGCGCTAGACAACAAATTCATGGGGCTCCGAAAAAGTGGAGAATGGAGAATTGGCGAAGAGCGCTACGCAATAACTTCGCGGGGCTCCAGACTCAAAGGTGGAGGACACATGAACAGCGCTAGGCAATAAATTCATGCGGCTCTGAAAAAAGTGGAGAATGGAGAATTGGCGAACAGCGCTACGCAATAACTTCGCGGGGCTCCAGACTCGTTGGTGGACGATGCATGAACAGCGCTAGGCAATAAATTCATGGGGCTCCGAAAAAAGTGGAGAATGGAGAATTGGCGAACAACGCTACACAATAACTTCGTGGGGCTCCAGACTCGAAGGTGGAGGACACATGAACAGCGCTAGGCAATAAATTCATAGGGCTCCGAAAAAAGTAGAGAATGGAGAATTGGCGAACAGCGCTACGCAATAACTTCGCGGGGCTCCAGACTCGAAGGTGGAGGACACATGAACAGCGCTAGGCAATAAATTCATGGGGCTCCGAAAAAGTGGAGAATGGAGAATTGGCGAACAGCGCTACGCAATAACTTCGTGGGGCTCCAGACTCGAAGGTGGAGGACACATGAACAACGCTAGGCAATAAATTCATGGGTCTCCGAATAAAGTGGAGAATGGAGAATTGGCGAATAGCGCTACGCAATAACTTCGCGGGGCTCGAGACTCGAAGGTGGAGGACACATGAACAACGCTAGGCAATAAATTCATGGGGCTCCGAAAAAAAGTGGAGAATGGAGAATTGGCGAACAGCGCTACGCAATAACTTCGCGGGGCTCCAGACTCGAAGGTGGAGGACACATGAACAGCGCTAGGCAATAAATTCATGGGTCTCCGAAAAAAGTGGAGAATGGAGAATTGGCGAACAGCGCTACGCAATAACTTCGCGGGGCTCGAGACTCGAAGGTGGAGGACACATGAACAGCGCTAGGCAATAAATTCATGGGGCTCCGAAAAAAGTGGAGAATGGAGAATTGGCGAACAGCGCTACGCAATAACTTCGCGGGGCTCCAGACTCGAAGGTGGAGGACACATGAACAACGCTAGGCAATAAATTCATAGGGCTCCGAAAAAAGTGGAGAATGGAGAATTGGCGAACAGTGCTACGCAATAACTTCGCGGGGCTCCAGACTCGAAGGTGGAGGACACATGAACAGCGCTAGGCAATAAATTCATGGGGCTCCGAAAAAAGTTTGTTGGCAGGATCAAACGGTCCACCGGGTTTTTCCACCTAAAAGGCAAACATGTTTTTTGCAAAGAAAAATAAATCATTCGCCAGAGCACCATATCTTAGAGAAACAATATACTTGTGCCAAGGGTAATCTTCCTTGTAACCGAGAATGAAGGGCATGATGTCAACATTTAGCTTTTAAATGAACATGCAGGGGAAACATCGGGCTAAGCTGAAAATAAATCACTCATAGTGTATAAAACTCACACAGGCAAGTGTTTCACCCTATTCCCAAACCATAACTGCACCATGACTTTTTTGCACACGATTTCCTATCGAATCGGAGATCACACGTACGATCACGGATCAATAGGATTTTCTCGAGGGTAGTGTTTTTTTTGGAGAGGACGTTGGGTGTTTCGGTCTTTTCCTCTTTGTTCATGTGGGGTGGGATATCGCCAGTCGAGAAGGACCTTGAATGGCAATCTGAAGGGAAGAGACACCAAAAATGGGTTTTCCTTTGCTGGCAGTCACTTACCTTGCTGAAAATTTATCTGGTCTGAAGATCTTCCGTTCTCTTTCTTTCATTGATCGAGAATTGCCTCTTTTCCCTTTTTACTTCCTTTCGATCTTTGATCGGGAATCCTTCCTTTTCTTTCTTTTGTTCTTTTCTTTATTTTCATCTTTTTCTTTTTCTTCCTTTCCATTTCTTCCTTTTCTTTCTTTTCACTTCTCCTTCCCCATCCCTTTCTTTGGGAAATCGGGTTTTAGCATTCTATTCGCTCTCCCTTGAGGAGATTCCGTTGTCCTTTGCTTCGGGGAAGGAATGAGGATTCTTTTTTATAGGCCAAGGTTCAAAAAGGTCTAAGGTTGTGTTTCAATGGGGTCTTTTATCGTGGGAACCCAATCATGATATCTGGGGCGAAACAAATTTGGGTGTCAAGGTGTCGATTTCGGGCCGAACTTCCATATTATTCCATAAGGCACGCGTGACAATGATGATTTGAAAACAACGTGCAAAATTAGTCATGGCTACAGCCAGGTGGGCACTCAAGCATCCCGTTTATGGCATTGTGATACTACGGTTGGGAATTTACACAAACAGACCCAATGTTTCCAAATTGTGTTCTCCCATCAGTTCAATGAATTCATCCATTCTTATCTCGGTTTATTCCGGAAAATAAACTCTTAGCATCAGTCCCTTGTTTCCAGAAGATACGTTTGCTCTTTACGAATGATTTATACCTCTTAACTATAACATGTCGACCTTCGCGGTTTTTCTTTCTTTTTCCTTTTTGTTTCATTTTTATATATTCACAAAATTATACACCTATGGTCCTCTATGAAGAAATTCTCTTTGTATATCTACACTCTTATGCATGACAAACTCTTTTTGTATATGCATTGGAACTCTCTCTCTTCACGTCACACGGTCAAACCCTATTTACATTCAAAGATCTTTTCGTTTTTCTCCAACGCACACTTATGGTTCATACAAAAGTTTCCTTATATATACTCGTTCACACACACAAGAGTCCCTCTACACGTATTTTTTATAAAAACCCTTCTATGCACATTTTCCTTTTTCTTTATATACGCAGACATTTTATTCACTACACTTCTCTCCTTTTTTATCATGATTTTGGTTCATTTTATTTTTAGGACGACGTTCCTAAATGAAAAAATTCTACGCGATTCCGGAATTTCTACAAACACTATTGACAACAACGAAACAAGTACTGACGTAACAACTCAAACGATATGTATGTACAAAACAAAAGTCAATCAACACGAAACAAACATTAGTCCCTTAGTAAAAAAAAAATAAGATGATATGTAACAGGAAAAAATGGAAACAAAAAAGAAATACGGATCAAGGGATCTCCCAATCATGTGGCTCCGCTTCCTCCTAAGAAATCAAGTAAATCGGTCATCTCCTCGTCCTCGCGGGCCTCATCTGCCTCGTCGGAAGCCTCTGTTGGTGCCTCTCCTGCCCGGGCCTCAGGCCAATCTCCGGGCCATGTGACCTCTGCCCTGAACTGATCCGGAGTAGGGCACGGAAAAGAAGTAAAACCCTGGCTCTACAGGCTGAGGCTCAACTGGTAAAGACAATCATGGGTCTGTACATGCGCCCGGTGGTTGGCCTCCTGCTGGCGAACCTAATGCTGCAAATACTGTTCCGTGTCAAATGATCCAGCTGGGCCAGCCTGATGAGGTGGCGGCGCGTCTGCGGCCTGCAGAGCATCCCCCTGGGCCTGTCTCTGCGTGCAATACTTCTCAATAAAAGCTCGGGTGATGGGCGGCCGAATCACCTTGCTAGGTGCGACGGGGACTCCGAACGATTGGCAGAGTCCTGTGATCAAAGCGGGAAATCCCAGGGCCCTGTTGGACTTATCCGAGTCCAGAGGGTGCCTGGTAGGCGCCATACCTGCAAATAGATAGATGGCATCAGCGATTAACTGAGCCACATGAATGCTCATTCGTGTCAGGATGGCGTACACCAGCTGACACTTCGGCAAGGGGAGGTCGGAATTATGATCGCTGGGCTGGATGTTACTGAGCAGCAAAGTCATCCAGATTTGAGTCAGGGTGGTCATGTTGGTGCGCATGATTCGCACCCGTCTTCCAGCAGCAGTCCGGGCAAAATCCTGCCCCGGTATACATAGCAACTGGGCGATGGCCTCCTCATCAAACCCGTCGGACCGGTTCCTCCTCTGGCCATACTCGCATTCCTGGCCCTCCTCCAGCACTAAAGGGTATTCCAGGAACTGGCTGAGAGCATCTGCATCGAACGGGATCCACTGACCCCTCACCCAGGATCGCATATCTCGCACGCCCTCCTCTGTAGGCCAAGCATTGGCATAAAATTCGAGGACTATGTCTGGGTCGAACTTGGCCATGGGGGTAACCAGTGATGCCCACCGCCGGCGAACTATCTCCTCCTGGAAGTCGGTATACTCGTCGTCCCTGAGCTGGACGCGTCGCTCCCGGAGAAATGACCATCCCTTGATTGCCTCGAAGCGCTGCTGGTGCTTAGTGCTCCTAAAACGGTGCCTGTCATATTCGGGAGCGGAACTGGTTCCTTCAGCCGCTTTATCCTTCCTGGATCTCTTTGAGGCAAGCTTCCTTGGGGCCATTTCCTGCGAAAGCAAACATTTGGAAGTTAGTTTTACAAGATAATGCTTATTTTACCACAAAAATGACATGCTAATCCCTCCGGTTTAGAACGAACTCATGCGCACGTTTAACGTAACACATTTATGCACATGCATACGTAAAAATATCCTACTGTTTATGTCAACATACAAGGACACCCAACACATTCTAATTGCCATACATCTATGTACATCTTGAAAAGAGCACGCATTCTCATGCTCAAGGCGTCGCGTCAAACTTTACACCTAATTATATCCTAAATATTTGCTATTTACAAACTACTTACACATATTTGAAATATATATCATACAAATTTTATTGTTTCACTCACATTTATTTATATGCATATTGGAAAACCAATTATATCCTGCACACACACTTGCATTCAAAAGGGAATTCCACGCTATCATGTGTTTATTTAGGAAGATAATCCCTCACATTTTGCTAGGAATTTCCATGCCCCTTATATTTACATATATATGCACACTCTTGCAAGGTGTTTTCCATGCTACCTCTATGCAAAGTATCAAACATGGGGGAGCCCCAAATTCAAATAAAAACTCTCACAAGCAAGTCCTAATTTTCATGATTTTCTAATTCTGAAACCAAATTTTGGATTCTTAGCCATGAGTATGTCCTCTTGCATTGAAGCTAAAAAGTTTGGATTCCTAAGCTTGAAATTGCATTTGGGCACCTATTTTGACTCTCCTATGCTGTCTCTACATATATAAAACAGTCCCACCATCCCAATTTTGCAAAATCATATCCATATATCATTGGGGCATTTCACCGAGCACTTGGGGGGCGCACGTTTGGACACAAATTGCAAGAGAATGGGAACAATGTGGCATGCCCCATTGTTCAGAATACAACATAGGCCTAATGCCTTCTCACACAAACCCTCAACTCAACAAAACAAGCATGGATTCAGATGCGAATTGCTTCACGAATTTTGCAAAAAATGAGCAACTAAAGCACCAAAACACATCAATGGAGAGCCAAATAAACAAGGGAAATTGCACTTACTTGTGGGGAGTGAATTAAAGCGTGAAAAGGGAAGCAAAAACTCAACAATGGAAGCTTGGGGGCTGCTGTTCTCGTAGTTCCCGTGAGCTTGGGGGTTTTTGAAGTGAGGGGGAAAAGTTTTGGGTGAAGAAAACGTTCCCCCTCCACCCCTTTATATTTTCGTACAGGGGTTGCTCGCCCAGGCGAGCTAACCTGTACTTTTTTTTTTGGGGAGACGTTTACCATGCCTCCCCCCCCTTACGGGTTAGTGTTTGCCTACTCGAACCTACTTAAGTTAGAATCAGGCGTCGATTACTTTATTTAAAACAAATAATAGTAATAAATACTGTGAATTCAAAGGATACTGGGCTGCCACATAGCGACGTTCTCTGCTTGCCTGGCGCCGGGAAGGGACCACGATCGGTTAGGGTGGTCACCCTATCCCCCACTTGCATCCGTCCCTTTGTACCTGCAAGTAGGAAACAAACAATGTGCGGCCAATCGCGACCGGGTCATTGTCTTACCTTGGTTGATTTCTGCCGTCAACTTGTCTCGACTTCTGACCGTGGTCTAAGATAATTCTGCCCCCTGTTACCCCAAGATATGCATGTGTATGTGCATGTATGAATGTTCCTAATGCGATGATTTTCTTAGTGAAGGCTGGTTAGATTCAATTTTAAATAAGCGTTTGGGGCACCCCATGAACCGAGCGAAGAGGGCTCAGGTTATAACAAAACTAAAACACAAGGTTTGAAACCAAAGGGAGGACTGAAACCTCGCCCATCTTTTCTTTTAAAAGAAACGAGACAAATACAATGAATGGGAATCCCTAGAGGAAACCAAAAAGAACGAAAAAACTCAGAAATAAAAACAACATGCAACGGTCCTCTTGATTGCCCCAGACTTCAAGCGTAATATCGTTTAACTACATCGGAGTTCACGGGCGAGGGCAGCTCCTTGCCATCCATGTGGGTGAGTATTAGAGCACCCCCAGAAAAAGCTCTTTTCACTACGAAAGGTCCTTCATAATTCGGGGCCCACTTGCCTCGATTATCCTTAACAGCGTGGGACATCTTCTTCAGCACGAGATCCCCCTCGTTGAACTTGCGCGGGCGTACCTTCTTGTCGAATGTGTTCTTTATCCTTCGTTGATATAGACACCCATGGCTCATGGCTATCAAACGCTTACCTTCAATAAGATTGAGTTGGTCGTAGCGTGCTTGAGCCCACTCTGACTCTTCTAGGCCTGACTTCGCTATTATCCTCTGAGAAGGAACCTCTACCTCAAATGGGAGCACTGCTTCCATCCCATAAACCAAGGAATACGGCGTTGCCCCAGTAGAAGTTCGTACCGAGGTTCTATATCCGTGCAGGGCGAAAGGCAACATCTCATGCCAATCTTTGTATGACACTGTCATCTTCTGAACAATCTTCTTAATATTTTTATTCGCAGCCTCTACAGCCCCATTCATCTTTGGCCGATAAGGGGTGGACTTATGATGGTGGATCTTGAAATCCTCGCACATTTCCTGCATCATCTTGTTGTTTAGATTGGTGCCATTGTCAGTAATGATATTCCTGGGGAGTCCGTATCAACAAATCAACTCCTTCTTTATGAATCTGACTACCACACTTCTCGTGACATTAGTATAAGAAGCCGCTTCGACCCATTTGGTGAAGTAATCTATCGCCACAAGAATGAAGCGGTGACCATTCGACGCTCTGGGTTCGATGGCTCCAATGACATCTATTCCCCACATGGAAAAAGGCCAAGGAGCGGACATAACATTCAGAGGATGTGGCGGAACATTGACATTGTCCGCGTACACCTGACACTTATGACACTTCCTTACATGAGCGCAGCAATCGCTTTCCATAGTGAGCCAGTAATATCCGGCCCTAAGGATCTTTCTGTCCATAGCATGCCCATTGGCATGTGTCCCAAATGAACCCTCATGGATCTCCTCAATCATGAAGTTCGCCTCTTTGGCATCTATGCATCGTAGGAGGGTCATGTCGTGGTTTCATTTGTACAAGATGGTACCACTTACAAAGAAACCAGTAGCCAATCTCCTCAACGTCCTTTTGTCATTGTCAGAAATCCCTGGTGGGTATTCTTTGTTCTCGACATATTGTTTGATGTCGAAATACCACGGTTTCCCATCCCGCTCTTCCTTGATTGCATAACAATATGCCGGCCTGCCCTGAGATTTGAATTTGATGTACGGCAGATCCCCGTGTGGGGCAAGTTGAAACATGGATGCCAGGGTGGCTAATGCATCAGCCATTTGATTCTCTTCCCGAGGTATGTAGTGGAAAGAAATGTCGTCAAAGTACTTGGCTAACCTCAAGATGTGAGTTTGATAGGGTATCAACTTCGGATCCCTAGTTTCCCATTCTCCTTTCAACTGGCGTATCACCAAAGCCGAGTCTCCATACACCTTGAGTAGTTTTACATCAAAATCAATGGCCGCCTAAACCCCGAGGGCGCATGCTTCGTACTCGGCCATATTGTTGGTACAATCAAAACCTAGCCTAGCCGTGAAAGGAATACACTGATCATCCGGGGATACCAGGACTGCCCCTACTCCGTGGCCCAAAGCATTAGATGCCCCATCGAAGCAAACAATCCATTTGTCTATGTCTTCGTGCGTCCGCTTCTCTTCGAACAGGGCCATGATATCTTCATCTGGGAACTCGGGGTACATCGGCCGATAATCCTGGAGGGGTTGCTGGGCCAAATAATCCGCCAAGGCACTTCCCTTTACCGCCTTTTGGGTGACGTAAACAATATCAAATTCAGATAATAGTACCTGCCACCTAGCGATTCGTCCTGTGAGGGCCGGTTTCTCAAAGATGTATTTCACGGGATCCATTTTGGAGATAAGCCACGTGGTATGGCTGAGCATGTACTGCCTAAGCCAATGTGATGCCTATACTAGAGCACAACACGTCCTTTCCAGCATTGAGTAATTCATCTCACATGCGGTAAACTTCTTGCTTAGATAGTAGATGGCTTGCTCCTTTTTCCCAGAATCATCGTGCTGACCCAACACACACCCCATAGACTCGTCCAACACGGTCATGTACAGGAAAATAGGTCTTCCTGTTACAGGTGGCATGAGCACCGGGGGGTTCATGAGACTCTATTTGATCTTCTCGAAGGCCTCTTGGCAATCACTGTTTCACAGGACCGCCTGGTTCTTACGTAATAGCTTGAAAATGGGCTCACAGGTAGGGGTGAGTTGCGAGATAAATCTCGCGATATAATTCAACCTGCCCAAGAAGCCCCGAACCTGCTTCTCCGTGTGTGGTTCCGGCATTTCAAGGATGGCCTTTACTTTCTCGGGATCTATCTCTATCCCTTTCTGACTTACGATAAATGCTAGCAACTTCCCCGACTTTACCCCGAAGGTGCATTTGGTTGGGTTTAGTTTTAGTTGATATTTCCGCAACCTTCCAAACAGCTTACGCAGATTAACAAGGTGTTCGTCCTCAGTCCGAGACTTGGCAATCATGTCATCTACGTAGACCTCTATTTGCTTATGCATCATGTCATGGAACAACGCCACCATGGCACGCTGATAGGTTGCCCCAGCATTTTTCAGCCCGAAGGCCATCACTTTATAGCAGAATGTCCCCCATAGAGTGACGAAAGTGGTCTTCTCTACATCTTCGGGTGCCATCTTTATTTGATTATACCCTGAGAAACCATCCATAAATGAGAAAAGGGCAAACTTGGCTGTATTATCTACCAATATATCAATGTGTGGCAAGGGAAAATTGTCTTTAGGACTGGCTCGGTTCAAGTCCCGGTAGTCTACACACATTCGAACCTTGCCGTCCTTTTTCGGGACTGGGACAATGTTGGCCACCCACTCTGGGTACCGAGCTACAGCTAAGAACCCTGCATCAAATTGCTTCCTTACTTCTTCTTTAATTTTTAAAGACATCTCGGGTCTCATTCTTCGTAACTTTTGCTTAACCGGGGAAGACCCAGGATTCAAAGGCAACTTATGCTGCACAATGTCGGAATCCAAACCGGGCATGTCTTGATATGACCACGCAAAGACATCTTGATACTCTTCAAGAAGGGTTATCAAGCCTTATCGGATAGGCGCGGTCATACCGGTTCCTACCTTTACTTCTTTCTTTTCCTCCGTGGTCCCCAAGTTTACCAATTCGGTTTTTTCTTGGTTAGGCTTCATTTCACGTTCTTCCTGAGCAATCAACCTCTCCAACTCCGGTGAAAGGACGTCCTCTTCTTCTTCTTCGTTCATAATTTGGCTTACATCTCGGTCGAAATCGATTGTCAAACCCTCATTGTTAGGATCCTCAAAGAATCGACCCTCATATCTATACCAAACAAGACAAAAGAAACAAAAACATGTAAAATGATATGAGAAAAGGTGGAATTGCAAGAACAGATGAAACAAGATCTCTTTGTTTTATTTAATAAGGTAGGTTTCACAATACAAAAGAGAAAGGAAATCTATAGGCTCTAATTACATTGAATCAGCGGTATAGACTTCCGACTGGCTTATCACGCGCCAGTTCCCCACTTGAGAATTGGGATGGCATGGTTGCACAAAACTTGGCGGGTCTTGAGGGAACTCCTCTTCTATTGCAGCCACCTCTTCCTCGGACACCATTCCGGCACTGGTAAAACACTGGCTAATACGGCCGGGCCACACCCTATCCGCTCGAAGTCTTGAAGGCACATTCCTTCTCCCCGGCATCCCGGGTTCATACCCCAATCCATACTTGTACGGATTTCCCTTAACATCGACTACATCGGCATTTCCGAGGCCGTCCTTGCCTAGACCCATTCCGGGCTCAAATCCGTTCCTGAGCATAACACGTGCCACCATTATGGCCGTGTTGAAGAGAGAAGGTAGCAACGGACTTGGTTCCACAGAGGCGCAGCTCACCACCTCGAAGGATTGGAAAGCCGTTTCCAATGATTCTTCCGCCGCTTCTACGTATGGTGCGGAGGAGGGGCAGCTCACTAACATATCCTCTTCACCTGACACTATCACTAAAAGTCCACCCACTGCGAACTTCAATTTCTGGTGAAGCGTTGAAGGGACCACTCCCAAGGCATGAATCCAAGGTCTTCCCAAGAGGCAGCTATAGGCAGGATTTATATCCATTACTTGAAACACCACATTGCAAGTGTGGGGGCCTATCTGAATGGGAATGTCGATTTCCCCCATCACTTCCCGCCGAGTACCATCAAAGGCTCGCACCACCATCGAGCTCGGTTTTAAACGTGACGCACTAAAAGGAAGCTTTTCCAAAGTGGTATTCGGCATTACATTTAAACTCGATCCATTGTCGATAAACACCTTTGCGACAACATGGTCCATACACTTTACCGACACATGAAGAGCCTTGTTGTGTCCTCTCCCCTCTACGGGAATCTCTTCTTCCACAAACGCGATATAATTGTTGGTGGTTATATGATTAATGATGCCTTCAAAACCCTCCATTGAGATATCGTGGGCTACATGGGCATCATTGAGGACTTTTATCAACAGCGTACGATGAGGCTCGGAGTTTATGAGCAGTTCAAGCAACGAGATCCTTGCTGGAGTTTTATTCAGTTGCTCGACTACCTTAAACTCGCTTTGTTGGATGAGGCGAAGGAACTCATGGGCCTCTTCCAAAGTCACCGTCTTTCCTTGAAGACCTTATTTCTTTTCAGCCCCTCTTACCACTGGAGGATCTACTTCTTTCGAGGGGGTGGCTACGTCTGTGGGCTCTTGGACCATGGGCGCTTTCCCCTTGGAGGGCAACTCCGCCGGGCGAGGGGAAGCGAACACCCGACCACTACGGGTTATGCCACTGAGGCCGGTGATGTTGGTCACCTTAGCTGACAGGGAGTCAACTTCGGTTGCAACTCTTTCGCTGAACGCGGGAGGGGTATACTTCCACGGAACGACCTTATTACTTTGATATGCAAATGGCGTTGGCTTGGGCGCTGTTCGGGGGTATATGGGTGTGGAGCCGGTCCCTTTCCTAGTAAAACATAACACTAGGGCCTTGGGGGTTAGAGGAACCTTCTTCTCTTCCGACTGCATGCAAATTTGTGGTTCTTCCCTCCCTCCTATGGACACTTCAAGCTGCCCGCAATCCATGAGCCGCTGAAGCAATTCTTCTACCGCGGGACAGGTTTCCATGTCGTGCGACTCCCCGAGGTGAAACAAACATTCGTCCCTTTCGCCTCCGCCACGGGAGACCATACATGCCGCTTGCAGCAATTGGTAGATAAAACGTCTGGAAGTAGCCACCTCTCCTAATCTCCTTGCCCGCGATGGCCCACCCTCTTGGATGGCGTTTACGCTAGCCTTTCCATGACTAGCTAGCGGGTTAGTTTTAACATTTGGGCCTTCCTCTTGAAACGATAGCCAGTCGGCACTGATTAGGTGCTGCACTTTATACTTGAACGGGCGTCAGGAGTCAATGTTGTATCTGGGAGCTCCACTATGGTACTCACATTTGGCACCCGGGTCATACCACTTGGGGTAGGGTGGCTGGAAGACCCTCCCGGGTATGGCTACCACCAAATGATTCTCCAATAATGAAGGCCATAATTCAGAGTATGCCATGGGAATAGGAGAGAAGTTATCTTTCGGGAGTGGGCTCTGTGCATTATTATAGCTCGTGCCGGGGGCCGTATTGTTGACTGGCCGGGGTGTGGCTGGGGCTGTGCGTTGGGCCAGTGTTCTCTCTGCCGCGGGCGGTCCTTTTACTTGAGTCGGGAGGGAACTCCCGGCTCGGATTGAAAAATTTGGGGGATTGGGCTGGTATGAGCTTTGGATATTTTGGGGTGCTTTCATCCACGTCGGGGCGGTGGTGACTGCATGGGCGTCTCCTTCCTTTTTCCTCGCGCCCACTACTGGGGCTCTTCTGTTGTTGTTGGGGGCCACATTGGAAGCATATTCGAACTTGCCTTTTCGTAGTCCGGATTCAATCCTTTCTCGGGCGAAGACGAGATCCGCAAAGTTAGCTGGCATGTAGCCTATCAGCTTTTATAGTAGAACGTGGGTAACGTATCTACCATAATTGTGATCATCTCCCTCTCCATCATGGGTGGTACGACTTGGGCTGCGAGATCTCTCCATCTTTGGGCATATTCCTTAAATGGACTCATGCTCTCGCTTAGTCATACTCTGAAGCTGATTCCGATCGGGAGCCATATCCGTATTGTATTGGTACTGCCTAATGAAGGCAGTTGCCAAGTCCTTCCATGATCGGATCTGGGAAGCTTCCAGATTGGTATACCATGCTACAGCTGCTTCGGCCAAGCTGTCTTGAAAGAAATGGACCAACAACTTTTCATCCGCAGAATACGCCCCCATCTTTCGGCAATACATTCGGAGATGCCCTTTTGGACATGTCGTCCCTTTGTACTTATCAAAGTCTGGTACTTTGAACTTGGGAGGGATGACGATGTTGGGCACGAGACATAAATCCGCTAAATCCGAGAATGGGTAATTGCCGAGGCCCTCGACTGCTCTTAACCTTTCTTCAAGCGCCTCAATCTTTCCCTTATCTTCCGCGAAGGGAACAGATTCTTTTACGGGTGTGGGTGAAGCCGGGACACGATGGACTATGTTTGGTTGGGGTAGTTCATGGGGGGATGGATCTTTGAGGTGGAGCAGGGGGCCGAAATGGGTATCTCCTTCCTCATCGTCTTGCTCGGGATAGTCGTCATAAGGTGGGAGTTGCCCCTCGAAGGTAGGGGCTTGGCTTAAATCTTTCGGGGCGGCACGGGGAGCGAAGTCCGGAGGCAAGCCATAGGGGTGAGCTTGTGGGCTATACCTTCGACCAAACACTGTCGTGTTTCTGTCTCGGCCCAGATTTAAGGCAGGCTGCAGCACCGGCTCCGCTTCCCTAACTGTACTGGAGGCGGTTTCCGTGGCTTTATCCTCTATAGTTTTCTGGAGTTTTAACATGACCTCCGAGATGGAAGCCATTTGATCTTTTAAGGCCGATAGATCGGCCTTCATCTGTTCCTGCACGCCCTCTTCATTATCCATTTTTCTGGATCGAGTGTTATAGGGGTGCCTTTGTGTTTTCTTAGTTATGATGAAATTCCTAAAGAAATAAACAACGGTGAGTATGCCACCAAAACATGAATATGCAAATGAATGATCGGAGCACTTGGATCCACCCCAAGGTTTTTTAGATAACGTGATGAGTTCAGAACTTCTCATTTTATAAAAAGAACAAAGCTTTCATCCAGCCAAGATTATACAAAGGTGTTACAAGAGAACCTAACGGTTTCTAATTATATGGGCCATCAAATCTATCATGTGTTGACAGTAATTGATTAGCCCATGAATCTCCTCGGGAGCCGTACACACTTCGGCCATGGCTTTTGCTTTGGCTAATAGACGCGGGAGGTCTTGACTTCCATTCAAGGTCAAGGCGAACCTATCCATCCACATAGTCGCTTCTTGATGCAATGCATCAATCACCCTCCCTCTTGCTTCTTTTTCGGCGTACACTTGTGCAAAATCCTCCGCTAGCTTTTGTTCATGGGTCACAGACTGGTTCAACTCTTCCTTGTATTTCCCTATGATAGCTAGCATGCTTTGCTCTGTGGCTTCCAAGTGTTGAGCCAAATTCCTTTTGGACCTTGCGCAAGCAGCTAACTCTTCTTTTAAGATCATGCCATGCACCCGTGACCGGTCTCTTTCCTCTCTTCGGAGCTTGAGCTCATTGTTGCTACCCCACAATGCTCCTCAGAATTTCTCTCGGCCATATTCCTCCTTGCGGGCCCTTTTGGTTTCTTGTTCAAGGGCTCTTGCAGTGGCCGCATTTTCCTCTTGTAACTCGGTATACTCTTTCCGGGTGTGTGTAGCGGCTGATTTTAACTTCTCCTTGGCGAGTCTTGCCTTCCCTAGCTCTAATTTTAGAGCTTGGACTTCTTCATCTTCCTCCGGAGCTTCGAAGTTCTCCTCATTGATAACTTTCAATTTGGAGAGCCAATCTAACCCTCGCGTGTGAACTCTTAGCCATCCATGATAACCACCGATGACGCCATTTCGGATGCCTCTAAGCTCCTTGTCTTTCCTCAACGGACTTCTCCACGCCTTGTGGACTCTTTGTATCACCTTGAGACTTTGCGCGCCTAGATCCCTCACAAGCGCGAGAGACTTTCTTCTGTTGGCGCTCCCCTCATGGGGTACCCTAGCTGTCTTATGGCGAGTGCGGGATTATAATTAATACAACCCCTAGTCCCTATCAATGGAACATTAGGGTAGTCCCCACACGAGAAAAGAACTCCTTCCTTGCCTTCCTTCCAACGAGGAAACCAATTGATTGCGTTGCCTCCTATCCCAGCCAAATTTTGGTCCCAATCGACTCTTCCTTTTTCGGCACATGAGCGATAACTTTGAAGCGGACACGGGTGTCTTGTGTCTTGTTGGAATAGGTGTGAAACCAACCACACACAGAGAGCAGGTAAACAACAGACAATCCGTGCACTGTTTTTCTCACACCTCCGGTCAAAGGTGTCAAACAAATCTGCCAAGATAGCCACCACTGGGCTCTCCTTGCTATGATGATATGCGAGGAAAGCATCAATGGCGGCTAAGTCCACCAAACCGTCAACGTTTGGAAAGAGGACAACCCCAAAAATCAACAAAGCTAATATATCCACAAACGGGCCCCACTTCTCTTGGCTCGCCATATCCCTTGCCTTGCCTTCCATGTATTTCCGAGGCAGGCCCACTACGCCGTTCCGAGTTTGCTTCATGCGATCCATCTCTTTTGCCGAATCTCCAACCACAGCTGCAATCTTGCTCAAGGAGGGAAGAAACCCGGAGAAAAGATACGGTTTTCTCCCCCAAGAGGGCATCATAATATTTCCTCAAACTCTTCAATAGTCGGTACCATTTGGAAGTCCCCAAACGTGAAACACCTCAACGGCTGGTCATAGTATTGGGCGAGGGATATGACAGCTTCCGTAAATACCTCTGCTGTGGTCAAATCTAGAATCTTCCCGTACACTTTGCGGAAGGCTTGCCTTTGGAGAGGTCCCATCAATCGTCCTAATTCCTTGAGGCTGGTGACATCTAGACTTTTAACCTTGACTTGATAAAACCTTTTGCTGTTTTGATTTGTCCCCATCATTTACCTAAAAAAGGGGTGGATCAAGACTCCGACATCAATGATGCAATGCGTATGCATGAATCGGAAAGAAAACAACACAAATGGGTAATTCACACATACGAGACCGCAGAGATCCAATTTTAATGCTACGTTTAGGGCATGATGGTGCCTCAACGTAGTATTAAAAAGGTTACGCATTACTCTGAAGAAACCAAACATCACTAGCAAAACTATAAACTAGTGCTATTTATCAAAAGATGCATGAGAAAAAATGGCACGGAGCGTGTTTGCTCTTTGGCCCTATTTTGGGAACCTATAGGACAATATCTAGGGGTCTCTAATAACTACTCCCCAACAATTCATAACTCACACGGCTATTTTCTAGAGGTATCATCACTCAAGATAATGATATTGTGGCGGTATGGAATACCAGGGACAACACATTATAAAGAGAGAAATCTCTAGATGAGGTTTCACTATTATCAAGCAAGTCAGAGACCTAGCATGATGATAGATTCACCTCCACTCCTTAAATTCCCATGAACCCGGGTGTAGGGCCCCCTTTTTACTCAAACCCGTGGGTGCTTAGAATGCAGTGTAAAGAATGCGAAATAGACAACAGTTATTTACATTTTACACAGTTCAACAAATGCACACACGAAGTTTCACAAATCCACAATTCCTTAAAATAGGCCTAACTCACAAAAACTGTCCCCAGTGGAGTCGCCAACTGTCGCAACATGCCCTTTTGCGGGCGAGCGAGGCGAGGCTCACGGGTGCGCTTTCCAAAGGAGGAAAGATGCGCGGAGTCGCCACCAACGTTTATTTGTGGAAAACGTCGGAAAAACCGAAGGAAACCGGTCAAAATGAAAATTCTAAGTTCGGGAGTTGTATTTACGTTTGAGGAAGGTATTAGCACCTCTCACGTTTGTCTCAAAGGACAACAGCCTATTTTTTAGAATTGTGGAAATTGTATTACCTTAACTTTTATTTCTTTTTATTTTTCAAGGTCGAAAAAAGCGGGGCTTTTGCTCCTACGTACCCTCCATCGAAGAGGAAATCAGACCTACGTAGTTCTTTCTTAAGAGTGAATCAAGTGATTCTTTATACTTGAAAGGTGATCATTTTAAGGCGTTGGACCTTAAAAATGATCCATTTACTTGGTAAGGAAAACTGAAATGATAAAACTTTCAAACCCTATCTTTTGTGGACGAGCTTGACTAGGCGAGTTGATTTTATCCTTAGTTTCACTTTAGTTATTAGTCAATCCAATTAAGAATGAGAAATCCCAAAGAGAAAACGTCCGATTGATTTTTTCGCTTCATTTTACTAAAAGATATTTTTTTATTATTATATTATTATTTTACCTCTTTTTTGATTTCCAACGTGGTTACGGCACGACCGAACGGTTGGAATTCATTTTAACCGAAATTAACGGATGATACAATTCAAATGATCGGTGGAAATTTATTTTATTTTTTGATTAGGCGAGAAATGACTTAAATAAATGACTGAAGCATGTCAAAAGAGGGTATAGAAAGCGAATGAAAACGAGAATAAAAATACATGAAACAAAATGTGGACCACCACGGGTACATAGAATGAATTGAAAAGCTCGGTTTGGGGTACTTACCAGTTAAAGACTGAAGAAAACGAAGAACGAACGATGAATGTCGAAGAACGGTTGAAAATCTTCGCGGAATTACTCACGGAAACGTTACGAAAATGTTACGGAAGCGCCTCGGCTTGGATTTTCTTCATGGAAACAATTTTCCTCAGCAATTTCGAGAGAATAAGAAGTGCCAAGAAGGTTGAACCCCTTCTCCCTTCATTCCCCCCTATTTATAGCAAAATAGGGGAGGAGCTTGCCACCCAACTCGCCCAGGCGAGCTCAGCTCGCCCAGGCGAGCTAGGTTGCTTCCTCCAGAACAACAGCCTTCTGGAGGAAGAATCTGGAAGGCCCAAGTGGGCCTGATTGCTATTTGTACCCCTTTTTTACTAAATGCACCCCCTTTACCTTTTTTGGTAATTCTTTTTCCATAACGTTACGAAATTCGTAAAATTTCGTAACGATACTTATTTTCCTTCCGCAAGGTTACGAATCCTTACGGATTATGTATTTACTCTTTTTTTAGCTTTCGAAGGAGTTACGAAAACTCACGGATTGCGTAAAACACCTCCTTTCGATTTTCGTCACATTACGGAATTTTCACGGATCGCGTAAGCCTGCTTCCTTTTGATTTTCGGCACGTCTCGGGACTTCACATATTGCGCAACAAAGAGTGCCAAGTATCTTGAAGCGGCCAATCAAAGGTTGTATATCATCAAATAATAATCCCCGGACGAAATTAGGGTATGACAAATGGCTTGTCACATACACCTCAAAATGAACGGCCAAGATCCCACCGACAAAATCATTGGCCTAAATATAACCAATTGGACCGATGTTGATGGATTGGCAAGTGCACCAATGTGTCCCAAGTAGTAAAGTTAAAACGGAAGTCCGAGTATTGTATCCACATGGACTTTAATTGTACTAAGGTAGATGAATATTTAATTAAGAAAAATATTTGGAAAAGGGAGTAGAAAATAGTAAATTAAATTGCTGAAAATTAAATCAAACAAGAAAAAGAATTAAACATGAATTTAAACTAATTAATTAATTAAAGACAAAAAAGATGAGAAAATCAAATAATATTGTAAAAGGAAATTCAGAAGATGAGAATGTTGGGAACTTAGCCTACCAGAGCTACTACTTGACGTAATGTTAATGATTTTTCTCTATTTATAATTATTCAAATTTACACATGCATCTACTAATATACTCTAACTTTGGTCCCCTGCACGAAAGAGCCTAATTTATCTATTTTCTCTCCCAAATCCCTTTGCAGAGCTAAAATAGTAAATTGTATTAAGAATAAAGATGTATAACAAGCTAAACAAATATCAAGCTATCTCTAGTGCTGACTTTATTTAGATACCCTTTCCCAGTACTATTAGAAAATAACATTTCCCAACGCTACCCCTAAAACTTACCATGCAAATGAGTAATCAAGCCACAAGTAATAATATTAAGCACAAGAAATGATAATGCAAAAGTAACATTCATAAATAGATAGGAAGATAAATTACATCAAGAGTATTTGGTTGCCAAGTTCCCAACAAAGGGGGGTTAGCCTCTCATTGTGATGGAGACTTTACAACTGCAAGATGGGAATATTTAGTAAAGGGAAAAAAGATAAGAAAGGGAATGGAGGGAAGGAATGACTCTTATTGCTTGCTTTTCTTTCTTCTAGCCTTTGTCTTCTATAAGAAATTGTATTCTGTTGGAATTTATGTGTGTCTTCTCCTTCTTCGCTCTTCTTTTTTTATAGGTGCAAATTAACAAGCTTCTTAATTAGCCTCCTTTCCTTAATTATTATGCTTTCCTTAATTATTCCGCTTCCCTTAATTAGTGTTGTTTTCCTCAATTAGTCGTCTTTGCTTAATTAACACTTTTTTCCTCAATTAGTCTTCTTTCCTTAATTAACCCTTCTTTCCTCAATTAGCTTACTTTCCTTAATTATTCCTGCATTTCTGGGCTTTATTTTACTCACTAAGTTTCATAAATTCATCACTTTTAATATTCTCTGCACAAAAACTTAAATGATATTAATTTAACAATTATTTGCTAAAATAATAAAAATTAGAAGAGAAAAATTACAAATTCCTATATAATTTAACCCCAAAATATACTCATAATTAGCAGTTATCAACCAACGCATGTTCAACGATCAAGATCCCACCGACAAAATCAACGACCTAGATATTCCTAATTAGAGCAACAAACATTGAATGACCAAGATCCCACCGGCCGTAAAAATAAATAGCCTAAATATCACCGAATGAGTTGTGTTATTGTTAGATTTTTCCTATAAATACATTACATGTATTGTCATCATATACACAAAATCATAGACTCACTTTCTCTGGTTCTCATATATCCTTCTTTAAGTTCTTCTTAATGTTAGCATCAAAGTCTAAACCATGGCATCTACAACTGATCCTCTTCTTTGGAAATAACACCTTCATAAATCTAGAGAAGTATGTAATACATTTTGTTTAATTGAATGCTAATTATTTTATGAGTCTGAAATGATGATGTTATTATTTTCATTTCTTTAGGTAACAAATGATGTAATCCAGTTATATGATAAGACAATGCTCTCTCCATATCCCAGAATTGAACCTTTGTTGGTTCAAGTTAGGTTTTCAGATGTTGCGAAGCTCGGACAAGTTAAAATTGACAACACTTTGGTAACTGTTTTGGTTGAAAGGTGGAGACCTGAGTCACACACGTTTCATCTTCCTGTTGGTGAATGCACAATCACCTTGGAAGATGTTGTTCTACAACTGGGTTAACGCGTTGATGGTAGACCAGTTACTAACCCAACATATTATGATTGGGAACAAATGTGTGCAGAAATATATAGGTGTTGTTCCCTAGAGAATGTACTGGTGGGATGAACACTTAAACTAAAATGATTAAAAGAACACATGCTGACTCTTCTAGTAGAACCCACACCACAACAACTAGCAGGCCATTGTAGGGCATACATTTTAGGGTAGATTAGTGGCTAGACAAGTCAGGGAACAAAGTTCACATGATGTATCTACCCCTGTTAGTAGATTTTGATCAGGTTGGCCGATACAACTGGGGTTCGGCATGTTTAGTACTTTTGTACTGAGAAATGTATAAGGCTATTTATCCCACATCCAAAAAAATGGGAGGATGTACATTGTTGTTATAGTCTTGGGCATGGTATTGCATGTCGTTCACTCAACCAAGGGTCAAGCACCAACTGTCATATCCACTTGTAAATAGGTAAACAAAAAATTATAACTCAAACAAAGCTTATTTTCGAGTAATGTATTTGACACTAACATATCACATTGACTAGATGGAGTGGCAAAGGCCTACGGTTTTCTAGAATTCCCCGCCATGATGTCATTGGCTATAGGTCAAGATTTAGCAACATGCGTAATGAGGAGGTTGAACCCTTTGTTTTTTTGTTTATTTATTCAAACATCAATTTCATTGTTTTTAAAATAACTATTGCAAATTAATTTTTCAATTCCATTGGATGTCTTACAAAGTTTTTGAGTCATTTCTGCCAAAAAATACATACAAGGATTCCAAAATATAGAGTGCTAGTGTACCTTTAATATGATTTCCAGTGGTAGTATGACATCAAACTGATAGGGTCATGATCCAATTTGAACTTTGTCAAGATATACCAGATCCACAGCATAATCTTGACAAAGTCCATCATACTAACATGAGAGGACATAGTCACACAAATTGGGCAGAGGAACATCAACGATGGATTGCAATTTGGAAGGAAGACGCAAATATGTGTTAATCGGCCAACCAATTCTAGGAAAGATTGAACATGAGTCACCACTTGAATTGGTACCGAACAAATTCAAAAATTTTCCTAAAACGGTTTGCAACTTATCAAAACATTGCTATCACACCTTATTCAACTCCAAACATGGAAACTGAACAACCTCCTCCACAACAGAGTCCACCAATCGTGGCCAACATGCATGATGAAGGACTACAACCACATGCTCAATCATATGACTTCACGACACAACCTCATCATCATTAAGAAGATTATGGGTACAATCTGCAGTTCTTCAGTGCTACTGGAGAAGACCATATTAGCAATCTCATGGGTATAGATCTTCGAACATTGGAGTCTGCTTATGCATACATGCAAAGTATGCTCATACCTTCTTTTGCATCCTTTCACCAAAGTATTGTCGGCAGTTCTTCTACTAATGACTTCTTCCACAAAGAACAACCTATTGTTCTTGATGAACAACTTGAACCACAAGAACATGGACGAGTACGTCAACAGCCGGTAAGAAACACGCAACCTCCTAGATGTGGAACTTATGGACACATGCAACATTAATTGCGTGCCCTTTTTAATTATGTCCTACTATGTTGATTGCCAATTTGCCCTTGTTGATCGAATGAGCACTAAAAAATGCATTAATTGTCCAAGCACTACATTTTTTTGATATGAATTGACTGAACATTCATTTCTTTAAGACGATTTGACCCCACGTTGTTTTTCCCCCATACAATTTGACCTCACATGGCTTGTTTTGAGATGACATGATTGTACAATGCTTTCTATGAGACAATTTGACTAAACATTATTTTTTTTTTAATAGCGCAAACCAAACATAATTAATTAAGACTCAATCTAAGCCATTTATATTGTTGGTGCGATCTCAGTCGTTGTATGAGTCATATGAAAACAGTAAATCGCTTAATATATATAGCAATAGAGTGGTTAGATGCAAGTCTGCACCTTTGTTTGATATTCACCCTATCTCATCATCTTCAAACCATTTATTTTTTTCCCATAAAGTCTCATTCATCATGGACAATAATCCATGGGAGTTTTTTGTTATTGATGACTCAGACCTCTCATCCTTTGTTTGCCCTTCTAACCCAAATTTGTCATCCTCCAATTCAACAATACTTATTCCTAGTCCCAGAGGGGTTGTACAAGCTGTCAGGATCAATCAACAATATAGGGAGACACTCCCAACTCAAGAATTCATAATGCGTGTCCACCAAGTAACCTAACAAGAATTTAACAGGAATCCATGGATATATGCTTTAGATTTCGTTCGATCACAAGGTCAACTACCGTAAAACAGTTACTGTATTTGATACACCTAAACATTCAATTGATTGTTGAATTCATATAATTGTAGGATTGGTAAATACTAATGACACAACTCATGGGACACCGTCAGGGTCCATTTATTATACTTTTGATCGTGTACCTTTAACAATCATCATTGTCAAAACTTGTACCCCTAACGGTTATGACAACATGAGAGTTACACTCAAGGTAGTCAAGTTTAATTCAGTCTCTAACAATTACATTGCTATTTTTGGGATATTCGTTCATGACAGTTTTAATTTCAGGATCCTATATGGACTATTGATGCCACTTTGCAACAGACAATCATAGAAGATAAAGATTTTGGCCAATATATAGCTATTGGTTTTGTCTTAATTTTGCAAGAGGTAAGTTTCTTACTCTTTTTGTTAATTTCTTAATTTCTGTATTGTATAGAGTTCATTTTTTTTGGAACTGAATGATATACTTTATAGGCGGTTTTGTTTTGTCCCTTTCCTCCTCACTCCAAATGTTATTTGAATATTACACTACACAATATTGTCAAGGTAATGTTTTTTAATATATTATATTTTATAATCTTATATATTATCTTTCAAAATATAATATATAAGATTAAATTCTATTTTCACATAAATTAGAATATGTATCTTTAAATAAGTTTAATTTAAAAGTTACTAATATCTGTTCCCATGTGATGCATAGGTTGATAAATTAATAGTTTTTATCATTTTATAAAAATTAATTTAAGATTAAATATATTTTTAAAAAATAGTAAAATTAATTATATTATGAGAAAAAAGTCATGCACAAACATATATAAATATATATTATACTCTCACTTTTTTTAAGATACGATTTTTTTTAGATACCACTCACTTGATTATGTAAACAAGTCAAGCTTAAGTTTTTATTTTTTTTAATTTCATATATTACATATTAAGCTCCTTTTTTAATTATCTTCTATAAAAATAACTATTACATATTATATTAATAAAGTTATAAAATAATTTAAGAAAAATCAATAAAGATAATTGAGTGATAATTAAATTAGGAAAATTAATAAAAATAATTCAATTTTAGTCACACATATTCCCCATGGAATATGCATGCATGGAAAATGTAAATTTTACTTACAGATATTACCCACGAATAGAGGTGTGTCAGTCCACTACGATCCAATAATTTTTTGGCTAGTCGGGCTGGACCAATTTTGAGATGAGTTGCTATTTTCATGACCCAAGCCAAGCCTCTACGGGCCAAATGGGTTGTCCCATGGGCTTATTCATTTAAAAAAAATGAAAAAAATACAAAATAAAATTATTTTTTTAATAAATTATATTATTTTTCATATTTTAATATATTTAAATTGAGTTAAAAAAATTAATTAGCAAAATGCTTAATTTACCTTTTGGTTATTAAACTCAATCATTTTTTTATTTATTCTAAATTTTCATTTTAAATATTTTTGAGCCAATGTTTATTAAGATAAATAATATATTACCAACATGCAATTATGTTCGGGCTATTCCAGACAGCCCATTGAGCCTGACCATTTTTGGCGTCTCTACCAACAAATTATGTATCCATATGAAAGTATTAAAATTGACTATCTAAGTCTACAAAGCTGATTTTGTGGCACACTCCTTCACCCTTACACTCAAATGCTGATTTGAATATTTGGTGCAAAATATAGTATAATACAAGTTTTATACGTTTCGCAACCTCCCCATTGAAGTCGCCAACTGTCGCAACCTACCCTTCGGTAGGAGGGTGAGGCGAGATTCAAGGGTGCATCTTCCAAAAAAGAAAACGCGCGGGAATCACCACCAACGTTTATTCGAGGAAAACATTAGAAAAAACCAAAAAGGTGTCTGCGAATTTTAAGAATAAGGGTTTGGGAGTTGTTTACGCGTGCAGAAGGTATTAGCACCCCATGCGTCTGTCACAAGGGACGACAGCCTTTAATCGAGTGTGCAAAAATCGTGACTTCTATGTTTATTTATTTTCCCTTTTTATGTTTTTTTTTTTTTACTTTTTTGGGTCGACAAGAGCGTTACCCTTGCTCCTATGTATCCTCAAGTGCGATGAGGAACTTAGACCTACGTAGTTCTTTAAAATCAAGAAAGTTGTGTGTTGAATTGATTTTAAACTTTTGAAAGGTTAATTTTAACCAACAAAAATAAAAGAGAACGTTAAGGTGTTGGACCTTGAACTAATTCAAGTGACTTTTATGGAAAAAAGCTCAATTACGTGTTCATTTTATCTTGGTTTCACTTATTAACTTTCAATCTCATTAAAAGATTATTTGTGATGTAAATGATCGGTCAAAACTCACTTTACTAGAAGAAAATAGATTACTGATGGTAGAAGAATGAGATGGAGATGTGCAAAGTAACAAAAAGGACCCCTAAGGGTGCATAGATCGAATTCAAAACTTTAAAATAAATACTAACCAGACGACAAATGAAGAACACCGAATGATGAATGATGTAAAAGTCGATTACGGTCGTGATTTGGTAGTGCCTCGGCCTCGTTTTTCTCTTCTTTCTTCTTCTTCTCTTCAAATTTCACTGAAACCTTTCAATCTTTGAAAGCTAAACCCTTTCTTCAGCCCCCCCCCCCCCCCCTCATGCCTATTTATAGGAAATGAGGGGGTTTTGGTGGATCTGCAGCTCGCTCAGGCGAGCTGTTGCTTCAACCTGAAGTAACCTTGCTCGCCTAGGTGAGCTCAGCTCGCCCAGGCAAGCTGGTTACTTCACCCCTAAGCTATTTGGGAGCCCAGAAGAGCCAGAGGCTAGCCTGGGCGAGCCAGGGGTCAGAAAAAATCTTAAAATGACCATTTTGCCCTCCCTTTTGGGTATTTTTCGCATTCTTTACCGAAACGTCAAATAATCTTTCGTCTCGCGTGGCAACTGATGTCGAATAGCTCAATTTGGCTAGCGAGAATCAAAATGTTAGCGAATGATAGTCCTCGGATGAAATTAAGGTCTGATAATACGACAATAATTCAACATTCAAATTTTATTCTTTTTTAATATATTATTTTTTATAATATTATATTTTATATTTCAAAATATAATATATAAGATTAAATTCTATTTTCACATAAATTAGAATGTGTATATTTAAATAAGTATAATTTAAATAGAGTTTAATCTTATATATGATATAAATATACATATGATTGATTGAAACCCGATAAGACTAAATCAAGGCTCAATATCACTTTGGTATAACATATACACTAACTAATTAAAAGTTACTAGTGTGTGTTCCGATTTGATGCATAGGTTGATAAATTAATAATTTTTATCATTTTCTATAAAATAATTTAAGATTAAATATATTTAAAAAATAGTAAACTTAATTATATTATGAGAAAAAAAGTCATGCACTAACATAATAAATGTATATTATGAAAATAATTCAACATTCAAACTTTATTCTTTTTAAATTATTATAGTTTTATAATCTTATATATTATCTATTAAAATATAATATATAAGATTAAATTCTATTTTTACATAAATTAGAATATTTATACTCATATAAACATTATTTTTATTTTATTTGTTATATTTATCTTAGATAGTGAATTTTAAAATATAGGAAGACTCAGATAGTGAATTAAAAATAGAGTGACCAATTTAGTGAAATAAGCAAAATAGGGGGACTAATTTTGTAATTTATATATATATATATATATATTATATAAATTAAAATAGTTATCTCGTGAAGGAGTGTTTTTAACTATTTTTCTTTAACGAGGGTGTTGTTAGAGATTTTCTCAACTTCTTATCTTCTTTAATATGTTATTTACATTTTTATTTCTAAATTACATTTTAATATTTTTTTAAATAACTTATCGATAGTTAAAATAATTTTTTTTGTCACAATATGAAGTATTTTGCATAAATCTAAAAGATAATTTATATTTAAACATATTTATCATCTGAAATTTTATACATTAATTTTTAATTGAAAGAATTTAATATTTTAATAATAAATATGATGTTAGAAAATCGTACATTTCTCAGAAGAAATATTTATTATATTATACTAAAGAAATTAGTAATATATATAAATAAATAATTATGAGCACGTGTGAACAATAAAATGGTAATCACACTCGCTTTCTTTGTAGTTTTGGATTCTTTTCCTTTCACTGCACATATAAATAAATAAATACTTTCCTCTCTCTCATCCCACTATTACCATTTCCGAACAAATGAGGGTGTTGTATGTTCACAACTCAAGAAGCTCCATGTTTTTTTTTAATTTCACGACTCTGTGTCATTTTCTTTTTAGTTCCAAGAAGTTCCACTGTTACCATTTTCTTTTTTAGTCTCTTTGTGGAATCATTTCTCCCCCCTAAAGTATATCCCTTTCAACTTGTGATTTTAATTTTCTAATTCATTGTTTGGTTCTGCTTCACAAGAATGGTAGATTTGAGGTGAAGAGGTTCCACATTGGTTAAGTAATCCTCAAATCTAGCTTCACTCTAACTCGTTAACACCAATTTCATGCATTGATTCATGGACCAAGTAGTGTTCTATGTGCCCGCTAGTTCTTGCTTGTAGCTGATCTTATGGATTGACAGATTCTAGGGTTTGAAAACAGAAACACTTAGTAACCAAAGAAGGACACTTTCACAGGAGTAAGGTTAGAAACTAAATGTCTATGGTTGTGATTACTACAATTTTAGTTTCCTTCCTGATTACTGCAAATTTAGTTTCCTCTTTGGCACTAATTCTGCCTATAAATCTGTGGGTCAGTCAGTGGGTGATGGTTAGCAAACATTGTAGATAGAAATCATCATAGAATCATATATTTAGGTTTACAGATACCTCACATAGGCCTATTTATGATTAATTTGAAAATATTTTGGGGGTTGAAAATATAAATTGATTTTACTGGCCTATAGAATCATATATTTACATTTACAGCTACTCACATTCTTCTCTATGTTGACTTTCATTTTGTGTCCAAGAAAAAAAAGGCATGAACTCTTTTATTCCACACGGTATTTGGTGAAAGCTTAGAGTAGAATATGAAAAATGCATTTGAGTCAGCTTATTAGTGTACACTTATTTTCTTTAACCATAAAGTTAGATACTAACAATGCTTTTTATTAGTTTCTTAGGAAAAAGGTCTCACTTTAGAAGGTATAACCATAGACATAAAGTACAAAAGTTTTAGGAAAATCGGGAGAGAAAAGGTTTGTGTTTGGAGATAATGAGCTGGCATATTTATTATCCCTTCACTCTATTAAAAATTTGTGTATGTTGGCATGTAGATTGAGACACCTATTAGCCTAAGTATATTATTAAACAATTATTTGAAAAGTAGACAGATAAGCTAATCTTAGGCACGGTAATTTGTGAGAGAGTTGGCAGCTAAAATGACTATATGTTCTATAATTTTTTGTTTCATTCAATTCAGTGCAATGTGAAATAGTTCAACTTGATTTGGACTTTTCTTTGATAGGTTAGCAAATAGGGTGTTTCTTGTATATTAGTAGTTGGTGATAATCTACTGATGTCAGCAATGATATATGTTTTCAGTAAGATTTGGTTATATAATTGTCTCTAGTCACAAACCATTAAGTTGATTGTTTCGAAAAAAATATTAAGTTGAATTTTAGTTTACTAGTCTCTTCATGTGAGGTTTAGAGGGTGAACCTGGTATGTTTGACTAAATTAACTTGATTAGTTATAAATTTTAATGACGATGTCAACTTTTCCCTTTAAGAGTAGAACGGTGTACATAATCTAATCTTTGACCAAAAAATGCATTTGACTCAGCTTATTAGTGTACATTTATTTTCTTATAAGCAAAAGATAAAAAAGGTAAAAAGTATTTATTGGTTTGGTTTGTGCCCACAATGTGCACATGTTGACAATCACAACAAGTTAAAAAAGAAAAGAAAGATAGAGAGAATATTTCTAGTTATGGCTATTTGCAATATTAGCTTGATTTTTAATATTAAAAAGACACTACTAGAAAAGTGCTTTTCTACGACAGTTATTTCGGACATTCTATGTTGACTATTAACCGTCGTTGTAGCTAACATCGTAGAATGTCTTTACTTTCTATGACGGTTCCCTAAATAACCGTCTTAGAAAAAGGTACCCTTCTAAGACGGTTCTTAGTTGAAAACCATTTTAGAATGGTAGACTTTCTAAGATGGTTTTTCAGAGAACCGTCTTTGAATGTATTTTTTTAAAAAAAATAATAAAATATATTGAGGATTCTAAGACTGTTTTTTAGAAAACCGTCTTAGAATGTAGAAAGGCCGTCTTAGAATGTATTTTTTTAAAAATTAAATATATTGTTGATTCTAAGACGGTTTTTCGAGAAAATTGTCTTAGAATGTAGAGATGTTAAGATGGTTTTTCAAAGAACCGTCTTAGAATGTGTTTTTTTTAAATAATTTTAAAAAAATTACAAATGAATAAAGAATTAAACTTTGAGAAGAACATATAGTAAAAAAGAAAGATAAAACTATAGAATATTAGGAGTAGTTTAATGAGAAGAAAAAATGGTGTTAGTAGAAGTTTCTATCTCTTGTACACAATTGAAAAATGAAATAAAGAGAATGTATTTTTCCTTTAAACATCATGTTCAATAAAAGAAAAAAAGGTGTCGAATTAAAATCATAACTATGCAAGTGTCAAATCAAATATGATGCGATATATATATATATATATATATATATATATATATATATGATTATGTGTGTGTGTGTAGTGTATTAAAGTCAAATGACTGTTAAAATATAAGTAAATGTTATTAATGGAGGATAACCATCAAAGAAAAATCATTAGATGAAAAGGAAAGGATGTCTGGTTTTACCTATATAATAGTTTGTGCCTACAAGACTAGAGGACTCTATTTTTGTCTCATATTTTCTATTTTATTCTAATATAATAAAGTTCTTGGTGACTTTAGAAGGAGTGTTAGAGGTGTGTACTTGATATTCTATTCTTCTCTCATTTCTTTTCTCATAACTTCTCTATTTCATTTTAAGTGTACTTATAACAACAATTATTACTGGATGAATTGCTTATTGCATGTCATTTTATAACAAGTAATTGCTCATTAGCAAGTATTTCCTAAATGTGCAAAGGTTCATTTTTATTGCTTTGCTTTCAAGGCAAGAAACGAGGTCTGCAACTTGTTTCTTAATCCCATTTTTTATGTCAAATTTCCAAATCAAATTCTTGTATCAAAATAACCTAATTTCCAAATCATTATTTTTGTTTTTTTTATTTTAATATATTTTTTAAACTAGTATAGAGGACTGACCAAATTTCAACAAAAAAAATTACTTGATTTTATATTTATATGAACTCTGTAATTGATTTTGTTCATTTTAGTTGAATTTGTTCATTTTACTCTAAGGATAAGATAACTACTTTCATAAGAGAGTGAATGGGACATAAACAATTGATTAGTGTCTAGTTAGTATATGGTGGCTACTTCAAGTTTTCCACGGGGTAAAATAAAACGAGTGTCATTAACTTAACATATAGCCTCATAATTAATTAAGTTCAGGAAATGTTCCTATCAATTATCAATTCATAGTCACTTTCTACAAATTTGGTTGGAAATGAGCTATAACTAGGCATGCTAATTAATCTTCTATGGCTATATTATATTGATCAACATCAGATAAATATAGTAAAGGTTCGAAGATAAAGGACTTATTGAATGTCCCAAAATAAAGGTCCTTATTTCCTGCAACTTTGCCTATCCTTGCTTGCCACCTGCCATGTCGGTGGTGCTTGCATAACATTAAAGGTGGATTTAACCCTAATTAATAAACATGCTTAATTTATATATATATATATAGGATCAAACGAACAGATAGAAAGTAGGAATGATGTAGTATGATGAATGCAATTTCAAGTTTCAAACAGTTATCAAGGGCACACCGGAGACCGGCTTACAAATCCCAGGTTTTCGCAAACAGAGAAAGCGAAGCGGCGGCAGAGCCACACAGGATCGGGGAAGAGGGAGAAGGGAGATGGATAAGAACTTGAAATTTATTAAATGTTGAAGAAGTGCGCTTACAAAAGTTATTCTTAGGCATAGCACCTCTCCTCCGAAAAACCTGAAAATGACTATGTGAAAGGATGCCTCACAATGTGGACGAGGACTCCTTTTATAGCCATAGGATGCACTGTTTACTACAATACCGGTAACATGACCGGAACTATTACAATAATTGATGCAAAGTACCGGAAAATTAATTACAATTATTAAACATTCATTACATTGGATTAATCCTCTTCTAAAGAGATGCCGAAACAATCATCCTCATTCTGGTAGAAGGGATCATCGTCTTGATCATCATTTTCATCCGAGGATTCGACCTTCTTTTTTGAAGGTTTTTCTTCTTCTTCTTGTTGTTGAAGTAGATGGAGAACTTCCTTTAGATTCTTTGCAAGAATTTCTTTGGATTTGGATCCAGCTAGGAATATTGCTAGCTGAGATTTTTTATTCAAAAACAATGATGTTTCTGGATCAGCAGGTTTTAGGAATTCTGGGTGGACTTGGAACCAGTTCTTGACCTGGTCTAGAGCTGCCTTTGAATTGTCGAATTCTGACTACCATTTAACAAAAGCATGTCTTTGTAAAGGTGGAAATTGCTTGCTATTTTCTATTTTTCCATATCTATATTGCCATGAAAAGATCCATGACAAAGCAAAGCTGGAAAAGTACATTAGATCAGCTGGAATTCTTGATTCCTGATTATTAAACATTCTGCTGAATTGGTTAAAACCTTGTTGAACTTCTTCTGGGTAAATTTGTGGGATTGGTCCGAAATAATTCCACCATTGGAGGAACCAGTTCGGGAAATTATATGTCGTGTTGTTTTTAAAATAAATCAACCACGAGTGTTTATATTTGTTGTTTTGATGCCAAAACACGTTGGTCCAGGCATCAATATAATCCCAATAAGTGTATCTTGTTGGGTCAAATGGTGCAGAAAACTTTTTGGGTTGATTTAAGTTTGATCCGTAATGCCGAGGTTGCATTACTTTTAAGATTTGGATTGTAGAATGGGTGTTTAAATTTGGGTCTTTGGGGTCCTTGAAATGTTTAATGGACACTGAATTTGTATCCACTAAGATAAACTCATAAAATTTCCTGGTCTTATTGAGGGTCGTTGGCCTGTAATGGAATCCTGGTGGGAAGGCCTTTGCAGTTGCCTTAAAGGGATTTTTGTCCCAATATTCTGGCTCCATCTGCAAAACATTAAAAAAAATTATTTTTTGAGACATAGCTATTTGCAGGTTTTGGTGTTGGGTCTTGTTGAACCATTGTTTGTTTGCCTTTTAGGTTGCAGACCGTTTTGGTTTGCTTATCCATTTGGATTTGTTTTTAGAGATCAGTCTCAGAATCATCATATTATTCTGAGGCCATTTCTGCCCAGGTCTTTTTGGCTAACCTGGGGACCTTGGTGAGGCCTGTTTCTTCAAGGGCTTGGAGGGTTTGGATTGACCAGGCATAATCTGCCACGGTCTGTTTGGAGGTGATAGGTTTTGGGAAGTCCTGAGTTGATGACTCAAGTTTGATAGAGGTTAGTTGGGTTGATGACCCATCAAGTTTTGATTTCTGGGTAGATGACCCAGTCTGGGTAGGTGACCCAAAAGATATTGAGGATGCTTTTTTGATAGCTAGCTCTGGTAGAGCCAATGCTACTCCTTTGTCGGACCTCCCTCCTCTACCGAAGGAACTCATCGCCTTAGGCGACATCAGTGTTTCTCTGTAAGAATTCACGTGTAAGGTAGTCAGGCAGAGAGTTTGAGGTGGCCTTGATATATTCTATTTCAAAATCAAAAACATTTAAAATTGTTTGCCATCTTGCAAAAATTTGTTTCGAGGCATGGTTTTTAACTTCTTTTTGAAGAATGTCTTTGGCTGATTTGCAATCAACCCTGATTAAAAAATTTTTATTTAGTAAATCAGATTGAAATTTGGAAATGCACAAAACAATTGCTAAAACTTCTTTTTTAATAGTTGAATATTTTTCTTGTGCAGAATTTCAATGCTTTGATGTGTATGCAATGACGTGTTCCTGGGTATGGACTCTTTGTTTGAGGATACCACCATAACCTATGTCTGATGCATCTGTTTCAACAATTTTGAATGCTTGTGGAATGGGAAGATACAAACACTTTATGGATTGGACTTTGAATTTGATTTCTCTTATGGTTTGGGTATGAATGTCAAACCAAGGAGGCGGAGTTTTCTTTAGCCTGTCATGTAATGGTTTAACAATGTTATTTAAGTAGGGAACAAAATCACCTACATAATTTAGACAACCTAGAAATCTTTGTAACTGCGTTTTGTCTGTTATTTGGTCTGGGAATTTATTGGCAAATTCTATTGATCTTTCTTCAAGGAATAGCCAAGGAATATACCTTCATTAGATTTTGCATCAAACTTACCTAAGTTATATTTCCCATTGTTTAGCACAAAGCACTTACATCCAAACACATGAAGATGATGTAGAAGCAAAGCTTCATGATGAATCAAGATTGATTCAAAGATGTTTTGATGATAACAAAGGTGATGACAAAAAGCTCAAAGGTCAATCAAAGAATGAGTTCAAGATGTTCAAGATAGAATCAAGAACACTTCAAGATTCAAGAGGAAAGTTGATTTCAAGAATCACTTCAAGATTCAAGAGGAAAGTTGATTTCAAGAACCAAGACTCAAGATTCAAGAATCAAGAGAAGACTTAATCAAGATTCAAGATTCAAGAATCAAGATAAGACTTAATCAAGATAAGTATGAAAAGGTTTTTTCAAAAACTGAGTAGCACATGGATTTTTCTCAAAACATGTTTACCAAAGAGTTTTTACTCTTCTAAATGGTCCTCTTGACCAGACATGAAGAGTCTATAAAAGCAAGGCTTTGTTTTGTATTTTAAAACAATCCAATCAATTTAATACAATCCTTTACAAGCCTTGAATCTCTTTGAACTTCTTCTTCTTCTTTATGCCAAAAGCTTTCCAAAGTTTTCTGGTTTTCTAAACCTTGAAAACTTGTGCTATTCATTCTTTTCATCTCTTCTCCCTTTGCCAAAAAGAATTCGCCAAGGACTAACCGCCTGAATTCTTTTTGTGTCTCTCTTCTCCCTTTTCCAAAAGAACGAAGGACTAACCGCCTGAATTCTTTTGTGTCTCCCTTCTCCCTTGTCAAAGAATTCAAAACGACACAGTCTGAGAATTTTTTTGATTCTTCCCTTTCCCATATACAAAAGATTTCAAAGGACTAACCGCCTGAGAATTCTTTTGTATCCCCATTCACAAAGTTTCAAAGGTTTAACCGCCTGAGAACTTTGTCTTAACACATTGGAGGGTACATCCTTTGTGGTACAAGTAAAGGGTACATCTACTTGGGTTGTTGACTGAGAACAAGAGAGGGTACATCTCTTGTGGATCAGTTCTAGTGGAGGGTACATCCACTAGGTTCAAAGAGAACAAGGGAGGGTACATCCCTTGTGGATCTTTGCTTGTAAAAGGATTTTTACAAGGTTGAAAGAAATCTCAAGGACCGCAGGTCGCTTGGGTAATGGATGTTGGCACGGGTTGTTGCCGAACCAGTATAAAAACTCTTATGTGGTTGTCTCCTTCTTCCCTACTCTTTTACTTTCCGCTGTGCATTTTAATTTCCGCTTTTACTTTTGGTTAAGTTTCTCTTCTACTCCTTATTCTCTTAAAAACATAAGTAAAAGCCTTAGAAGAGTAAATTTTTAATTAGTAAAGGTTTAGGAATAATTAATTCAACCCTCCTTCTTAATTATTCTGAGGCCACTTGATCCAACAGATGAGAAATGTTCAATTTTCTTCCGTTATATAATTCATATGGAGTTTTCTTCAAGATTGGTCTAATTAAAGCTCTATTCATTATATAGCATGCAGTGTTTACAGCTTCAGTCTAGAAATATTTATGAAGGTTTGTATCATTAAGCAAAGTTCTGGTTATTTCTTCTAAAGATCTAGTTTTCCTCTCAACTACTCCATTTTGTTGAGGGGTTCTAGGTGCAGAAAAATTGTGTTCAATGTCATTTTCATCACAAAATGATTCAAAATCCTTATTTTCAAATTCTCCTCCAAGATCACTCCTAATAGATGCAATATTGAGATTTTTCTTATTTTGAATGATTTTAGCAAGTTTCTTAAAAGCATGAAAAGCATCCCTTTTATGAGTGAGAAATAATGTCCATATGAATCTTGAATAATCATCAACTATAACAAGAGCATAGTAATTTCCTCCAAAACTCATAGTTCTAGAGGGACCAAAAAGATCCACATTCAAAAGTTGTAAGGGTTAAGTTGTAGAAATAATATTCTTTGATTTGAAGGAAACCCTTACTTGTTTTCCTTTTTGATGTGCATCACATAATCTATCTTTTTCAAATTTAAGTTTTGGTAAACCAATTACTAAATCCTTAGAAATTAGTTTATTTAGATGTTCCATGTTTATATGAGCAATTCTTCTATGCCATAACCAAGAATCATCATCTTAACCAAGAAAACATTGATCATGATTTGATGTTTTTATCTAAATTTATCATGTATACATTATTTGATCTATCGCCTATATGTTTTATATTTTTATCATGTTTATTTTCAATAACACAATTATGAGAGTCAAATGATACTAGAAAGCCTTTATCACATAATTGACTAACACTTAGTAGACTAGGCTTAAGACCACCAACAAGTAGAACATTTTCAATGGAGGTAGATGGATTCGTACCTATTTTTCCGACTCCAAGAATTCTACCTTTGTTGTTGTCGCCATAAGTCACATGTCCACTATTCTTGGGAGAAATATGAGTAAACTTTGATGCATCTCCATCATGTGTTAAGAGCATCCGCTATCAACGTACCAACTTTTCTTCAAAGAATCCTATATAATCATATTTATGACTTAGGTACCCAAATTTTATTAAAATATTATCACTATATAATCATGTTAGTTTTGATAAAAGATCCTTTTGGAACCCATATCATTTTAATATTATCACTATTTTTCCTAAAATAGCACATAGATGCACTATGTCCTTTCTTTCCATAGTAAAAACAGGTTAAGAAGGAGAACTATTCTTTTGAGTAGATGCAAAGAAGTTTTTATACAATTTTTGTTGTTTGTCAGGTCTATATCCTAATCCAGCCTTATCAAACACACATCTTTGCTTTTCTAGTAAAATATCTAAATTATTTTTGCCAATAGTAAATTTGGCAAGAGAATTTTTTAGATCATTGATTTCTTCTATGAACTTGTTACAACATTTACATGAGTTAGATGCTTCTTTATTATCTTGTATTACTTTTATGGTAGAAGATTGATTTGTGTCAATTGGTTTTAAAGTTTTGACTTCAGTCCTAAGATTTTCTAATTCTTCATTTAATTTCAAAACTTCCTTTTTCTAAATTTGAAATAGTTTTCTTAGAAAATGAAACTAGTTTTGCAAGTTTGACTGATTCTTTATGTAAGTCATTGAATGCATCTTGAAGTTCATCAAAGGAAATAAATAAGTTATTGTTAGAAGATGTTACCTCTTCTTCGCTTTCATAATTTTTTGCCTTTAGACTTAGATTCACGACTTTATTATCTGAGTCTCCGGATGAATCCATATTGTTATTTTCCCAAGTGATGTAAGCTTTCTTTGCTTTCTTATCATTGAAGGTTTTCCTATCAGATTTTTCCATTCTTTTCTTGAAACTAGGGCAATCAACTCTCAGATGTTCAGGTTGATTGCATTCATAACACTTTGGAACAAAAGATGAATCTTCTCCTCTTTTCTTTGGTTTGAAGTTTGATATTCTTTTATTTCCTTTGTTTCTTAGGAATTTATTGAATCTCTTTACAAAGAAACTGAAATCATCATCTTCTTCTATTTCATTCAAGTCCTCTTTGTCACTTTCTTCTTGAATTGAAGATAAGGTTTTAAGTGTGATTCCTTTCTTTTTCTTGTCATTTTCTTCATGTTGATTTAGTCTCATAAGTTCCATTTTGTGTTCCTGAAGCTTTCCAAAAAGAGTTGCAACAGACATGTTAGTGAGATCTCTTGATTTTGTAATTGCAGTTACCTTTGGTTGTCATTCCCTACTTAAACATCTCAGAACTTTGTTAATGAGATCCTCATTAGGAAATATCTTTCCTAATGATGCAAGATGATTTACTATATGTGTGAATCTTTTTTGCATATCCTGTATGGTCTCATTTTGATTCATTCTAAAAAGTTCATATTCATGAGTTAGGGTGTTTATTCTAGATCTCTTCACATTCTAAAAAGCCAGGTCTTAAGTTTTGATGAAGAGGCCATAAGCCAGCTACTGTGCTCCCCAGGACAGGATTTTGCACGGAGCGTGACAGGGAGGTGGGTGCAGATCATATGCACTAGCATGACCACTTTGACCCATATCTGGATGACGCTTCTACTCAGCAACATCCTTCGATTATAATTCTGATCTCCTGCTGCCTAAATGCCAGTTGGTCTATGCTATCCTGACCCAGATCAGTGTTCATGTAGCACAACTTATCTTGGATGTCATCTACCAGTTTATAGGTATTGCACCTCCGAGACACCCAGTGGACCCAGAGAAGTCCAACAGGGCACTGGGATTTCCAGCATTGATCACAGGCCTCTACCAGTTCTACGGGGTACCGCTCACGCCCACAAAGTTCATTTGGCCCTTCATTAATAGTTCTTTCATTAAGAAGTATTGTATGCCAAGGCAGGCACAACAGTTGGGGTAAGACCAGCAGCAAACGCACCACCACTACCTCCACATCAGCCACCGTCCCTAGAATCCATCTCAGCTCGCATGAAAAGGATGGAGTTGAAGGATAACTTCTATCAGTATACACTGCACCAGCAGCGCCAGGACCCCAACCTTTACCCGTGGCCTACTCCCGAGCTGTTCAGAGCCACTGTCGCATGGCCTGAGGAGGATGTGATGCAATCCTACCCCGTAAGGGCATTGGTTAGAAGACTCCAAGTAGATTGGGCTAGAGATCCAAGGAAAGGCCCTAGGGTTCTCATGAGCCTTAGGGTAGATTTCGAGCCCATGGGCTAAGTATGAGCCCGCTTATCTTTGTAAATATTAGAATAGGTTTTTCCTTCGTCAAGGCCTTGTATTTTGGCCATTCTAGTAGTATAAGGTTTTAGCCTTGTATTTCGGGGCATTTTGAGTTGTCTTTGTAATAAGGACTTTTTTTTTTATTTTCATGTTTTTTGTCATGGGGGTGAGCTTAGCTATTATAGGGGGTGTGTAGCTAAGCTCTAGCTTCTCATCTCAAGGAGGTGAGCTTAGCTATTAGAGAGGTATGTGTAGCTAAGCTCTAGCTTCTTTAGGAATCTTCTTAAGGAAGCTTCTCAAGGAGGTGAGCTTAGTTATGAGAGGGGTGTGTGTAGCTAAGCTCTAGCTTCTCAAGGAAGTTTTCTCAAAGAAGCTTCTCAAGGAAGTTTTCTCAAGAAAGCTTCTCAAGGAAGCTACCTAGTCTTTAAATAGAAGCATGTGTAACACTTGTTGTAACTTTGATGAATGAGAGTCTTGTGAGACATACTTCAAAGTTCCACTTCTCTCCCTCTTTTATTCCTTCAATTTCGTGCTCCCCCCTTCTCTCTTTCTTTTCCTCCATTAAAGCATCCTCTTCAAGCTTCTTATCCAAGGCAATTCTTGGTGGTGAAGCTCCTTCTTCCTTGGCTTATTCCCTAGTGGATGGTGCCTCCCCTCTCCTCTTCTCCTTTGCCTTCCGCTGCATCTCTATGGTGAAAAATCACCATTGAAGGACCTCATTGAAGCTCGAAGATCCAGCTTCCATAGAAGCTCCACAAGCAAGCTTCCATCAGGATGGATATATGGCAAGTGTGATGGATTCTTCCTTTGAGGAGACTGAGCTTCCCAACCAGGACCTTCTAAATTTGTGAACTTGTCTTTATCTTATTTATCGCTTTCAGTACTTTGTTATGTTATTTTTTCATGATGATTGTTTGAAACAAAAAAAAAAAAACTGAAAGAACTTACGTGTGGTTTCATTTCTATTTTTGTGTGCTCTTCAATTTTTATAGTGTAGTCTCGGATTACAACTCTGTCTGGGTTTCAAAATTTTTCTGAAACTAGCATGCTTTTTTAAAAAGATACAATCACCAGTATTCTCCAAAAATTTTGTGGGTCAAAATACAACAAAAAAGGGTTTTAAAAAAGTGTGTATCTTGAGGGTGAAAATAATGAAGGACTTTCCCGAATGCCAAATGGACTCGGATGTTTTGCATAGACCTGATAAAAAAACAATTGTTGAAACACTGATTTGATTCGAATGTGGAAACTGTAACATCACATTTTTCGTAAGCTAATTTAAAAAAATTATTATTATTTATAAATAAATAGAGTTTTAGAAAAAAAAAATGATGAGATTTTATAAATAAATAAATAAGGAGATATAATTATTAATTAAAATAATGATTTGAGAGAAAATAAAAATAGTATTTCATTTATTTGTTTGATAGAGAATAAAATAGAGTTTGTTTTTATAAAATAATAAATAAATAAATAAATAGAGTAAACATAACTATAAATAGCGTTAGGTCAGTTTTCACACCGACGGTGCCTCTTTTTTCCCTCATTTTCGTTTTTCCCCTTCTCCTCTCAAAACCCTTTCTTTTTTCCGCAGTCCACCAAACCTGTCTCAGAAAAATGATTATCTCGAACTCATTCACTGTTGGATCGTCGTGAATTTGAGCACCACGTTCGCAACCCAATTCCGAGCATTCTCACCGTTGGGAATTGCAAACACATGTCGGAGCTAAGAGAAATACCCCTCGCATCGTAGCTTTCTTTTTTCCCGCAGAAACCCAAAAACAGTCTCAGTAAAACTACGATTCCGGTTTCGTTAACCGTTGGATTTTCATGAAATTTGGATATATTGTTTGAAATTCAATAGCGCACAGTTTCACCGTTGGGATTTGGGAGGTAATATTCGTGGAGGGAGAAAAAGGAATTGCATGAAGATAGTACAAGTGGAGGCTTCAATCCCTTCTCTGTCTCTCTAACGTTTGGGAACTCTATCGGAGCAGTCGGAGGAAAAACTGGAGGAATCTCAGGGAACCGCTAGAAATGCCGCTATCGCTGTCAGAAGACACGTGAGTCCGCTTAGAGGTAAGGGATGAGTTATTCACAGTTGGGGATTAGTGAGAACATGTGTAGGGATCCTTAGAGATATCAATTAGAATGGGTTTTTGGGTGTTTTCGCAATTTTCATTTTATCCTTATAATTATTACAGTGAATTATATATGTTTGATGAATCATTTGATGTCCCAATGAGAAATTGCTATGAAATTGATGTGTTCTTGTGTTGAGTGTGAACCCCTTAGAAAAATTAAACTATTTTTATTAACATAAATTATATTTTAAATAATATTATTCAATGACTTATTTTATATAAATTATTATCTTGTTCTAATTTATCTACGACGATGATCAACATGTTATGTGTATATAATTATTCTAGTACTAGAATAATAAATTAAAGAAAATTGTAAGGTTAATGCCTAGTGGTAATTTCTTTTGATGTAATATTAGCTTAATTGTTATAGAAATTCTTTGATTAAAAACAATGTAGTTTAATTTACTATATACATATACATATATATATTTTGTATCATGCAAATATTATTATTGTGTGATGTGTATATGAGTTATAAGGTGTAATAAGTTATTATAATGGTATTATAATATCATTGTGAAGATTTAGTACAAAGTTGAATGTGTCAATTTACGAGATACATGTAAAAATGAGATGGTTAATGTGATATTATGAGATGTTAAATTGTGGGCATGATATTTGATTGTGAATAAGTATGTGTGTTTGACACTTGATGTGACAATAATTATATTGTGAGCTATGAATTATACAATAACCCGACCAGTGTTATCTTGAGAAAAGCGTTGATGCGCAGTGTTTAAGAGAAAGTGTAGGTTTCCTATTCAGGAACCAGTGTTAAATTGTAGCGCAATATGTTAAACATGTTTGAAACACGAGTGTGAGGTCGTGAGTATTGTATAATTCATGAGCAGTGCTTATAAATGAAATATGTGATGAATTGTGAAATAATATGTTGCCTTGAGATTATAATATTGTTATTGAGATTGAGTAAAAGTGTAAAGTAGAACAGGTGTCGAATTGTGAGATACGTAAAAACATGTGAGGGTGGATTGTGACATTATGAGATGTGAAATTGTGAATGAGTTTTGGTTGTGTGAATAAGTGTGTGATTAACTCTTGATGTGACATTATTTGTGTTGTAAGCTGTGAATTGTACAATAACCCGACCAGTGTTATCTTGAGAAAAGTGTAAATGCGCAGTGTTAAAGAGAAAATGTAGGTTTCCTATTTAGGAACCAGTGTTAAAGAGAAAGTGTAGGTTTCCTATTTAGGAAATAGTGCTAAATTGTAGCGCAATATGTTGTACGTGTTTAAAACACGAGTGTGAGGTCGTGAGTATTGTATAATTCATGAGCAGTGTCTGTGTGCTAAAATTATTTTAGGGGTTGGACCTGAATTAGGAGGGAGAGGCCCTAACGGACTCTTCAGAGTGTAGGCCTTAGGGGTCACCGGGTTTGAGTGCTCCTTTAAACCTATGCTGATCCCATATGGTTGGAGCATTCTCGCAAAACATTGTGACCCTGACTGGTCTCCCTATGATCTTACTTAGTGAGAGTGACCTGACAAACCCATTGTGTGGTGTGTCTTGTTATGTACTCCTAAGCGCCCCAGGATGGGTTTTCACTGACATGGTACCACATTGTATATAGGATTGAGTCTTAGTATAACTGTTGCATACGCTTGCTAATTGTTTATTATGAAATTGATGTGTTATTATATCTTGATCGGAGTGTGGAATTCTTGTGTAATGTGATTGATGATTGAAAAGTGAATTTTGAATGACAAAGTGGTGAAATTACGTTAGCTATGTTTAAGCAAATGGTATTTCATTTATATAATATGTATATTTAATTGTTTTGTTTCTCTATTAGCTAAGAATGTGATAACTCACTCCCTGTGTGTTGTTGTGTTTGGATCCTGTGATGATCTTGAACTTGTGTTCGGGGGAGCAAATGAATAGGTGGATGACTATGAAGAACCTCATGCTAGAGGACACGGGAACACAACGTTTTGATAGGATGTGACATTAGGATATAGGTTCTATATTAATTGTATGAAGCTTAGACGACCTTATTTGAGTTGAGATTACTTTATTATTTATTCGGACAAGTTTGAATATGATGTAGAAGAAAATGAATGTGAGTCTTTTTCCCCTTTGAAAGACTTGTTTCGAAAAAAAAATGTTTTAAAAATATTTTTAATTAATATTTGAATTTTTATTCCTTTATTAGTATATATGTGAGGGGTAGAGGGTGTCACAAAAACAGACCCTAAGCCTTAGTGATTGCGTGACCACAAATTTTATATTGAGTGTCCGCATGGATATGTTCTATAATTGATTTTGCATGAATTTATAATTGTCATAGCATATGATTCATGGAAGTGATCTGGGCATTCATTCTTTCTAAGCCATTGGCCAAATAGTTGTCCCAATATACATTATTTTCTTCCATTTGCAAGCCTTTTAAGCCAGACATTTGATTTTTACCAGAATCCTGACCTAGGATGAAAGTTTCCAACCCTACCCTAGGATAAGATAGCAGGGAAATCTTCCAAGGGAGATTTCTACCATCTTTTGGTTAGTCATGGATTTTTGAGGGAAGTTAAATGTTCATCAAAAAGAAGAGAAGAAAGGAAAATAAAAATAAAAAGAAAAAGGAAAAAAAAAGAAAGAAAGAAAAAAGAAGAAAAAAAATCAATCAAAAATGGAGAAGAGTAAAAAGGAAAATAAAAAAGAAAAAACAAGTTCTTTAGAACAAACAATGTCTAAACTGTGTGCAGAGTTGTTGTAAATAGTAAAAGGAAGGGAAACAATAATAACTCGGTCAAGACATGAGGGGATAGGAAGTGATCGCCCATTTAAGTTACTAACCAAATCTTTATGCCTGCTCTCCCACTCACACCAAGAAAAGAAAGACCAGAGCAACTAAAGCCAAAATTTCCTACAAGTTCGACCTTAAAAAGTCCTATTGATCCATGATGATTATGCACATTATCTTTGATTAGATGGGAAATGACTTGCAAAATCAATTTATGACATATCTGTGATTTGGAATTAAGATGAAACACTTGCCTGTGTGGAGATTTATACACCTTTGTGTGGTTTTCCTCTATTTTGTTGGACCCAGTATTTCTTCTAATGCTCCTTTAGAAACGAAATGCAAATGTCTTAATCTCATTATTGGTTATGAGAAATTCTATCTATATGCTTCATTCCTCCTTTGTCGCATTATTTTTGAAAAAAATGTGTGTTGTTCTAATTGGTTTGGGGGTTTGATTTCTTCACCAAGCGTGTTCACATTTTAGTGAAACATTTCAAAGACTTCAATGTCTTCAGTCATTTACACTTTCAAAAGACTACAATGTCTTCAGTCTTTACATTTTCATTTCAAAGACTTCAATGTCTTCAATCTTTACATTTTCAAGACTTCAATGTCTACAGTCTTTACATTTCAAGACTTTAATGTCTTCAGTCTTTTACATTTCAAGACTTCAATGTCTTCAGTCTTTTACATTTCAAGACTTCAATGTCTTTTGTCTTTACATTTCAAGACTTTAATGTCTTCAGTCTTAACATTTTCAAGACTTCAATGTCTTCAATCTTTACATTTCAAGACTTCAATGTCTTCACTCTTTACATTTCAAGATTTCAATGTCTTCAGTGTTTACATTTCAAGACTTCAATGTCTTCAGTCTTTACATTTCAAGACTTCAATGTATTCAGTCTTTACATTTTCAAGACTTCAATGTTTTCAGTCTTTACATTTCAAGACTTCAATGTCTTTAGTCTTTTACATTCCCAAAGACTTCAATGTCTCATATTTTGTTGTGCAAAACTACAACGCCTTTTGCTTAATACTTTTGATACTTCCATGTCGATATCCGTTTGTTCTTCTTACAGGTTTCACTTCCTTGGTTTTGCCAATTGCCGGTCGGATAGCAAGATCACTCGAATGAAATTATTGTCCTTATCTATACTTAACTTTTCATTTTCGATAAAAGATAAGTAAAGAGGGGCAACTGTCAGACCCTAATTTCGTTTGGGAACTATCATTCATTGATGTTTTGATTCTCACTAGCCGAACTGCATCGGTCGGACCTTAGCTCGCCCAGACTAGCCTCTGGCTTGCCTAGGCCACCAAAAGACTTTAGGGTAAAGGAACTAGCTCGCCTAGGCATATTCATCTCCTCCTTCTATCATAGGTAATCTCATTTCTTTTGTAAAGTTTAACCTTAACCGATCGTTAGCATCGTAAAGTTGTCTTTAAAGAGATTGGAAGTTAATAATTAAAACCAAGATAAAATCAACGCATAACTGAATTTCTCCTCATCAAAGTCACTTGAGATCGTTTAAGGTCCAATGCCTTAACGACCTTTTTGTTGTTGTTGTTGTTGTTGTTATTAAAAAATTAATCTTTCAAAAGCATAAAAAATAATTTGACACACAAACTTTCTCACTTTAAAGAACTACATAGGTCTGAATTCCTCATCGCACTTGAGGATATGTAGAAGCAAGGGCAACACCCTTGTCGACCCCAAAAATAAAAAATATATAAAAAAATGGAAAAATAAATAACTTTTGAAGTCACGTTGCACACTTGATGAAAGGCTATCGTCCTTCGTGACGGGCGCATGGGGTACTAATACATTCCCCATGCGTAAACAACTCCCGAACCCTTATTTTCAAAATTCGCAGACCTCTTTTTGATTTTTCTAAAGTTTTCTCTCGATTAAACTTTGGTGGCGACTCCACTCGTTTTCTCCCTAGGAGATGAACGTTTTGGCTTTTCTATTTTCCTTCGTTGTCCCGTCATGAGATAGGTTGCGACAACCGTCTTAGAATGTAGACATTCTACTAAGATGATTTTTCGGAGAATCGTCTTAGAATGTGTTTTTTTTTTAAAAGAAAATAAAAATATTTTGAATTATCGTAACTATCCACATCATTCGCAATATAATTTCTTGAATTTATGCCAATAGTGCCCCCATTACCAAATGTACCTTGCACACTATTTTAAGTTTGGTTTATCGTTTCAAAGCTCATTCACAAATGCATAGTATATTGCCAATTACTTTGAAGGAATGAACTCAAGACACTGAGAGTAGATCATATTCAAGTGTGTAAAATTCAAAGCCTTTGGAAACGATTAATTATAACTAAACATCATCTACTTTATCCTAGAACTATAAAAAAATGACTAGTTTATCAATAAATTTAAGAATTTCTTTATTTGAACATCAAAACATTGATACCATGTATTCAAGAAATACATTCCTAAATTTATTTGTGAAGAACTTATCATCATTAGTATCGATCAAGTTATTCCAAATTAAGCTTTCAAATCCAACTAAATTTAGGCAATTGCCTTTCTGCAACAAAAAATCTTGGCAATTTATGGAATTAGATGTAAAAAAAATCAGATTGGATGCAAGTGTTCTTGAAGCCCACGAACATCTAGTGTTACATTAATAATGTTGTATATAGAGTAAATGCAAGCAAGAGAATAGAGATAAAATATATATGCATACCAACAACAATGGATTGGAATAATTTTTCAATTACATAATCTTCCTCATTAGAATTTTCAAATGCTAAGCTAAATTTGTAGTGCTTCAAGGCTTCCACTTTGTCCACTACAATAGAATAAAATAATAATCACAATTATACTCATTAGAAAGTAACAACGGTATCACATTATCATTGGAACTTTGGAAGTCATTGACATAAGCAGGGGAATAATTTCCAAAAACCTAAAAATCAATTTAATCATACATCAGCGAGACCATTGCCGGATTTTACACAAAAGCAATTATAATTGAGACTTGTAATGTTGTGTTGTGAACATAAAAAAGGCATTAGAGCCTTTCACCAAGTGACCAATATGGCAAGGTATGGGACTTATATTTTTATATCTATATCTAGTAGGTATCCTACGCATTGCACAGGTATTTCAAGCTTAGGTAAAATTTAAAAAAAAAATACATATATATTTGAAATAATAAAGATTTAAAATTATAAGGGATTTTTGCATAAATAAAAGTCCATTAAAACCTTCTTCAAAACAAGGTAGAATTCAAATTTATTCACTAAATAAAAGTCCATGAACGTGTTGCTCCTTTTTTGGTCAAATTGGAATCTATGAATTGATAGACATAATGAAAATCAATCCTGGACATTTCACGGAACAAATGAATGAAAGAACTCTTTGTTGGCACCAAGACCAAAAAAAGTCCACAAATGACCAGCGAACCAAACTAGTATGTGTTCATCAGCTTCATGGGCTCTATATGATGCGTACAAAGCTTATGAATTATGGCTAGTCACATTGTTCAAGCCCACTTCTAAAGCTGCTTGTAAACAATATAAAATATAAAATAATGTTACTTTGGATTGGATTGATTTTGAAAAAAAATTGATTTAAGTACTTTGATTTTCTTAGTTATTCAGGTTTGATATGAAATTTAAATCTATTTTTTTCATCCATTTGGTGGTTCAGACTTCAAAGTTTTGGTGGACCCAAGTTTGAGCATGCTCTGAAGCATGTAGTTCAATTGTTTTCCATTGACTTTTTTTTTGTTACTTTGGGGACAACTTAGGAAAGAGAGTAATGCCCGGGGATCAAATTTAAGGTTTATTCTTTAACACAAGATATGCCATATTTTACCTTGACTATGAAAATGGTCTATTTGAAAATGTTTTTGAGTGCAGATTCGTCATTCAATGGAGAAAAAAGAGGGAGTAAGAAAGAAAACCTGCTCAGAGACTCCAAGACCAGTCCCTTCTTTCCACCCATGCTTCTTCAATAGCTGCAGAAAACAGCATCCCAAATTATATTTACATCAACGAAAACCAAAAGAAAAGGATTGATAAGACAATAAAATAAAATCATAGTAAATAGTACCTGAAATCCTATGTTGGAAGAGTTGGCATTGCTAATTCAAGTGACACAGTATGGAAAACAATAACTGGCATGTAAAATATGATGAGCATAAGAACTTAGAGTTGTTTCTACTAAAATTTTGTCAAATCTCAAATGCAATAAACCATTTGAACTCATTATCAAAGTATTTTGCTACTTGGAAAAGCAATAACTGCACAAACTCAGATATAATATGTGCAGGAGATCCATTCTTCTCTTGTCTCTTCAGATTCTCATTGTGCCTTATGATCATGGCCAGTTGATGAGTTATATCATCCTACAAGCAACAGAGACAAAAAAAAAGTCACAGCATATAACACAAAAATTAAAAGTGTTACTATAAATGATATCATGCATTATGATCAATAGCAAATTATAATTAAATAAAAAGACTTGTGTGACTTGTAAAAACCGAGAACACATAAAAGCAATGTAGAAAAAAGCTTGCCTCACTCCTAGAGGATGTGTCCATCATTATAGAAGGCCTTGCGATTTGAGGAGGAATTGGAAGAACTTGTAAAATCATCCGGTCAGGATGAGCATACTTAGGATTAAAGCCCAATAACTAACAGTCCTCGTCACTTATCCTTTTCAGAACACTAGAACGTTCAACAGATATAACAAGTCACCAATTATTTCAGTTCCTATACGTAACAGTAAACATAAATAAATAAAAAATGCTCATGCTATAAATTCAGAAATTAGATCAATCACCCTTTCTGTAGAAAGAGTCTGTTTCCTTTTGATGGGTTCAGGAAGCTGTTCTTGGTCATCACTTTTCTTCTTCTGAGCTTTGTACTTTGCATTTATTTTCATCCCTTAATAGTAATCTTCGGCTGCTAAGCACTGCAGCCACCATGACTCTTTTCAACCAGCTCCCCGATATCTTTACCATGAATTAGATAGAACAAAAACCCTTACCACATGCTCCATCTTGAATGTTGCCTTTTGAGCTCCCACAATTGTTTCTTGCTGCCTCCCATGAGTCCAATCTTTTTCTATCTGGTACATACTAAACAATAGGCCAAAGCCCAAAACATTTTATGTTCTCCCAAGCCCAAATCCGTATGTCCAAACTCTCCAAATAGAGTCCATTTTCACGGTAGATCTCTTTTTTCTCCTCTGAGCATGATGACAACATTCAGAGGCCATGACACCTCCATTCTTGTTCCCATGACCCAAATCCTCCAATTCCAATTTCCAACACAATTTTACATGTTCCCAATTTAATATAACAATAATTTCATAAGAAAAAGGAGACAAGCAATTGAATGGAGCTATGGGTATCAATATTTAATCACACACAACAACACTCAGAATGAGTATTGATGCAACATAGCTCGATCCCAATTATTTTTCTACCAATGATTAAACCTCATAAATTTATAGAACAATGCATGCAAGATTTCTATTCCAATCACCAACAATTCACACATCACCAAGAACAAAGCACACAACATGAAACCAAATTTACAAACTCAAGAATTCTAACAATCATATAACTGAAGTATGTTAGAATATAACATAAGTCAAATGAAAGTGGATCATATATTGAAAATATTCGGAATTGATTTCATGGAATAAACACAAATTAACCAATTTCCCACAAATTCAGACCCTTCATCATCATCGGGCAGTGGCAATTCATGTAGGGCATTTCTATCCAATAAGATCTAATTTATCCAATAAAATAAGAAACAATGAACAACTAACAGCCAATTCAACTTTAAATATATAAAAAATAAAAATAAAAACATTCACAAAACATGATCACTTGTTTTGTTAGTTGGATAGAAAAAACTGGGACCAAACTTGAGCCTTACATCATTAACAATGCAAAAAAAACCATGATACAGAAAATTGAAAAATCGTTGAATACAAAGACAAAGGGAGACAAAAGTTATATCTTGCCATCTTGAGCCAACTAGGAGGTGTCCTTTTGTAGGGCAAAGCAGAAGAGGATATACCCTTATTGGAATCAATAATAGGAAAAATCAAATCTTAGTTTTGAATAATAATGAGAATGAAGAGAAGGAATTTGATGGTAGAGATGAAAGAATGAATACAAACTTGCCACTGTGCATACTACCCATGGCTAGTGGGTGTCACTCACTTGAAACTGCGGGATGCTCTCTTCTGTCCACTCCAACACTTTGAAACCCTAAATTCTATTCTATTTATTTATTTATAAAAGAAAAAGACACATTTTTTAAGACGTTTTTTCAAAACCGTCTTAGAATGGTAGTTTCTAAGGCGGTTTTTGCAAAACTGTCTTAGAATAATTGTATTTATTTACAAAAATATCACCGCGTTTCTTTTTAAGATGGTTTTGTATCAACTGACTTAAAATCAACGTCGTAAAAACAACTTTTTCTAGTAGTGAAAGTCTACTTTCTAGACTTTTTAAGACAGTTTTTCCTGAAAACCATTTTAGAATCCTCAATTTTTTTTAAAAAAACAAGACATTCTAAAATGCTTTTTCAGATAACCGTCTTAGAAAGTGTGAAAAATGTCTTAGAATAATCTTTTTCTTTAGAAAATGATTTCTAGGATGGTTTTTAACAAAACAGTCTTAAAAAATTAACCTTCTAAGACTATTGAAAACCATCATAAAAGGGACCTTAGAGCCGTTGTGGAAAACATTTTTTTAATAGTGTAAGCCATTTGTCCTCTAGAGATTCCTTAAGTAGGCTATGGCCAAACTAACATAACCCGTGGCTAAGCGAACTATCCTCTAAGAAATTCCCAAATAAGTTATATGCACACATATCTAATATTTATATCTTTTAAGTAAAAAGATTTTCTTTTTTTGGAATTAATATCATGTTTAACTCATGTAAAACTTGAATCACTACAAGAAAAATGACCTATGCCTACAGACAAAAATTATCACTAGATGTTAAAAATGCGTAGGTAAATGTAATAAAAACTTTGTCCTACGGACATTGTGGTCGTCAACTTTGAGGGGGCGTACAGTGACGGATTATCGTCTGTCAGTATAGGTTTTACCTACAGATTTACTTTCACCTACAATTCACAATGTGCGTAGGTAAAAGTCATTAATTTATATCTACAACCTCTAACTGTAGGTAAAAATATTAACTTGTACCTACAACCTCCAACTGTAGGTAAAAGTCATTAACTTATGCCTACCATGCATTAAAAGACTATAGATATAAACCATTTACTTGTACGTATGCCTACAGACAAAAATGAAACATATAAACCAAGGAACAAGAAAAGTAGAAAGAAAATAGTGGATTGCATACTTTCTGGAAGGTGCAACTCTTCTTAGTTCATTCAACTCTGCCTTGGCAGATTTTCTTTCAGGAGCTAATTACCTATCAAAACTTACATTAAGTAGATCAATTTCATATGTCAAATCAAAATAGATTAAAAACAGCTTAATTGAAGGCTTTCCAAAGAAATACCAAATTCAAACCAAAAAGAAAAGTTCAATCATGTCCCAACCTGCTCCTATGTTTAATAGAGAAGACATGCTATTAAGACAATGACCCTAATTTGAACTAGAATCAAGTAAATCAAGACTGAGAAGCCCCTCGTGATATGAACATAACATAAGTGGATTTCTGGTACACTAAACAAATTATAGTGATACAACATAATTGGTAAAGGTGTGTCAAATATTGTTGGTCTTTTTGTTGTAATTTAATTCCAAGAACTTAGAAACTATATTGTTGTAGATGAAAATAATAATAACACAAGTTTACCACACCAACGACCATGTCAAGTGCATACACAGAATTTGTCGAAATGTTCCGAGTTTTATTGAAAAAGAGCACTACCCATAAACAAGCCGAGGAGTCTACCAACCTTTGCTCTTCTTACACTGAGAATCTACCATCTTTCTTTGAACTGCCATAGCAACCTCACGAGCCTGTTCAAATATGGCAGAACAAAAAGTTCACTGTAAGATAAATAGATATTATCCAAATTATCATATATAAATCTTATTAACATGTATGCATTGCAATAAATACAACAAGTAAGCCCATTGGAGATAACCATTCTTAGCACTGCTCTCACCCAAACATGCACAGCACCAGAAGTATAATTCAATTAAGGCAGAAATATAGGAGAAAAAAATGCCCATTGACCAAGAACATTAAAAGGAAAATCCAACATAAGAGAACATAAAGATCCTGTAGTGAAAAGTCAAAGAAGGAAAAAAAGGAAAGTTTCAATGAAACAAGGAGAACATTTGTACTGATCCAAATCCCAACTAACAAAGGTCCAGAGCATGGAAGTTTTTGACACAAGGGAAACTACCTGTTTATCAGTTCAAAGGATGTGCCATTAAGTGTTCAATAAAAAGAAGCATGGACATTGAAGCAAAATTAATTTTAACTTATGGGATGAGTTAAAATTAATTTTGTGAATGTAGTGCAAATAAAACCTTTTTTTAATGGAAAAAAATCAGAAAAGGATAATAAATTTTTTTATATAAAATATGTTTAGGTCCTCGTAATAAGTTTTATAAATTAATATTTTTTATCCACTATATGAATTTTGTATTTTACTTAAGTTATATCCACCATTTGTACCATTTTTTTATATTTATTTATACACTGTTTGACTCTTCTTATGTAGTATTTATTCTCCAATTTTATTTATCCAATAATTTTAATTATATATATGTTTCTACAACAACTATTATTCACAATGAAAATATGTATTTTTTTAGTTTTTTGGAATTTAAAATCTAAAAAATTGAAATATTTCATCGGATGAAAGTTTTATATACTTTCAAAATTTAATTCCTAGAAATATGAAACCAATATAATCACTTGTTGCTTATTAAAAATAATATATATAACGATTTGAAATTAAAAATTGAGGTGTGAATAAGAAAGAAAACTGTTGAAAGCAATAGCCCTTCTCTAATTGGATTAGTGGTCTAAGCCCAAAGATGGAGGAGTACCTAGTGAGTATCAAATATTGTATAAATATTATTCTTTAAGACCTAAGCTTATTGTATAAATATTGGTGGAAGCAGGCACACAGCACAAGCCTGAAAGTTGAAGCGAAAGAAACGTCTAGGCCGAATGGTGTAATAATATATGGATTTACTATTTCCTGAAAGGAAGGGGAGTGAAAGGAAGGGGAAATCTGGAAGTAACATTCCAGAAATGGTTATTTTGCTCAAGTATGAAGGTGGACTATTAACTTATACCTTCTATTTTTTTATGTGAACCTATGTTAACATCCTCCTATATATATTAATTATAATTATAATTTGAACATGTATTTTAATTATTTATATTTATTTCACCTTAATGGTTAATTAATGTTTTGTGAATTTAAATGGAAGAATCTTTTTATTGCAAGGCCTAAGGAAAGAAAAGGACCGAATAAAGCTACAGGCTGACAATGTATCACGTGCATTATATCAATTATTTGGCTGGGCTTGTCTTTTCAAGAATCCTCCTTTGCTTAATTAATTAAATACAAAAGCCAAACAGTTCAGAATGATGTTTCTTACTTGGTGTGTACAAACACAGGAGTAGCCATGTATTCCTCATGTTCAAGAAGCTTATCTTTCTCAAGCCCAGAACTAGAGCTCTGTGATTAAGAAGTCATCAAGGATGGGTCTGAGATACCATGCTTCAACAAGTCAACCTGCATGATAGTTGAAATGCATTTATAGAATAGAGGTTGACAAACAAATATGAAAATCTTGATAAGCAAAGTTTTGGAACTTACCTCAAGGACTTTCATATTTAAACACTTTTGGATTAACAACAATGATCCTCCGTGTCTAGCATTGCATAGAGGAGATCCAAATTTTTTTTGTACGGCTGCAAACATGAACATGAATACTATGGGCTACTAATTCATTCCAATATATGTTAAACCCAATCAACTTTGCTGGTAATGATATAACAGAGTGTTTTTCTGGTTCCTCGTTGTAGGTGCTTCCACAAAACTCAACCTTAATTAAGGATATCGTTAGTTTTATAAAAGTATTTTTCTGTTTTGTTTATTTAATTTATTAATTTTTAGAAAGGTAGGAATTTTTAGAAGCATGAGATTTGGAAGTGGAAATAAATGGAATCAAATGCAGATAGAGAAAGAGAAAAAACCTTTTTCTATCAACAAATAACAAATAGTTACTACTAACATTTTTCTGTTAAGTGAAAGAATTTCTTTCCATTAAAACATTTCGCTTTGGTGATCTGATATCCCCATTCTGAGCTGAAATTGATTAATTAAAAGATGTTACTCAAGTTGAAAAGTACGCATTTTCATCTTGGGATCTTCAAGGAAGAGGTATGTAGGAAGGACAGAGGAGAAACAAGAGAAGCTTTTACCTCAGTGGCACCAGCACCAGTGCTCCGGTCGTTACCACCAGTGACTCGTTGGCCAACAAAAACCTGTCCAAAGAGAAAAAGTATTTAGATGGGATCCAAGTTAAAAGGTATTCAATCCAAACTTGAACGGAAAATAGTATTTTTGATGGGATCCAAGTTAGAAGGCATTAGATGTTAATTTGTAATTTTTATTTCTTAGTTGTTATAGTTTGATCAAAAATAAATTTTTATATTATTTCTTAGTTGTTATAGTTGTAATCCAAGTTATACTATTTTTATATTATTTCATTTTTTAAGAATTATGAAGAAAGACAAATAATATTTATTTATTTTTCAAAAAAAAAAAACAAAACACTGGGTTATCACATCTGACATAATGGCAACTACAATGTTCTGTTTAGTTTAGCAAATAAGTTGCTCCAGCTGTGAATTTTTTCCCTGTAAAATCTAGCATTACACTCAACTCACCAGCAAATTGTTAAATACGAAAAAACAACATTGATCTTGGCTGAGACAGAAATAGAACCAAATGCGTTAACTTCTCACTATAGTCTTCTGAACCAACATTTTTGTTTCATTCAAATAAAGACAACCTGCATAAACATAGATATTAAGATAAGCACAAATTGCCAATCAAAAAAATAAAAAGATAAGATAAGCACAAATCAGAAGAATTAAGCTTCTAAAGTAACACCAGATTTATGGAAGTATTCCATAAATTTTGTATTCTCCCCGGTAAGTTTTATTACTAGACATGTTATTAAACATGTTGAGATGTTAATTACAACCAGTGTCTCTTTGCCCAGTTTCCTCTCTACTTTGTAGACAGGTGAGCCTCCTACTTGAACCTTTTTATTAACAAATCAATAAACAATAAGCACCTTGACATATTACTCATTAAGCACAATATAACAATTAAAAGATAATAAAAGATAATAAGCACCATGATGGGGGATTAGGGTTAGGGTTCGGTGGATGGATGAGGAAAGTGAATGATAGCTAGCAGATTAAAGATGGAAAGAAAAATTAGAAATAGAAAAATCCAATCCAATAAATAAATAGAATGAAAGAAACGAAAGATGAAAAACAAATTTTTTTTATTGGTCAAAAAGACTATAATTAAGGAAAACTTGAAAAATTTATTCTCTTGCACGGATAATAAGATTAGGTTGAATAAAATATTTCAATTTTTTAAAAAAATTATTAACTAAAAAATTTGCTTAATTTTTTATAAGGAAAACTTTTTTTTTGTAATGAGTGTTTTAAAAATATTACTTAAAATAGTATTTTTTAAATGTTAACTTATAACTTTTTATGTTTTTTTACTCTTAATAATTTATTAGTTATTCTTATTTAATAAATTATGATTTTATAATTTAATAAATATTTTTTTTAGTTTTTAATTAACTTTTAAGTTAATTTTATCACAGGTAACTTATGTTTAAAGTTCCAAATGTATAACTTTTATATTATTATAATTTTTAAACTATCATTTGAGGTTATACCTACACCAACCAATGGTAGGTATAAGACTTTTTGAGGTTATACCTACACCAATCAATTATAAGCATAAGTTTTATGAAGTTTTATCTACACTATTCTTTTGTAGGTAGTAATCCTTGAGTTTTATCTACACTAATCAATCATAGACATACGATTCTTTGGAGTTTTACCTACACAATGTAGTTGTAGGTAGAAGTCTTTTTTTAGTTTTAATGAATTTGTCTACATCAAATAATAGTTAGTACAAATGGTTGAGTTTTACCTACATTAGTCAAGTGTACGTAGAAATATTTTTGAGATTTACCTACACTGATTCATGTATGTGGGAAAAGGCGTCCGTAGACATAGGTCATTTTTCTTGTAGTTTTTCGTGATCTTCCATTCAATCACATCAAATCAATGCTTTATTTAAACATTTGAGTCCAAATCAAATTGCCAGACAAATTCAGCAAATTCATTTTTCAATTCTCAGTCAAGAATACCCACACCTCAAATACTTACGCAAATTAGATTAAAATATGAGAGTCAATTATTTATATTCATCTACTATATATCAAAGCAGTTAATAAGCTCTAATTCAGCTTAGATTCATACGTTTGTAGCTAAAGTCGATTTCTATAAGTCCATTTAGGTGTCGTTAACTTTTCTTAGCAAGTAATTACAGAGATGAAAGCATTGACCATTTATAATTATTTTGTTTTGAGCAAGTAGTTTTAGAGATAACCACATGAAGCATATGTAGTTTTTGCATTCAATCTCAGGGAAATTTAGTGAAAGAAAAATAATAACAAACTCAATCTCTCCATGTTTCTAGTAAGAGAGATAACCAAATTAATCAAAGACAGCAAGGCAAATGGATTGAAGACCCATGTTCAAGCATTTAACCAAATACATCATAAAATTAATGAGTCATTTGTGATCATACCTTTTCAAAATTTGGAACGTTAGTTGATGTTGAGGAACTCATTGATGCACTGCTTTCATTGGTCACAACATTTTCTATCATAATATCCAAAGCTTCATCATCCAAATTTGGGTGGGTTTGCTTCATGAAGAACGGGTTGTTTTCAGAAATAGTGAAAACTTGTCAAGAACCGGCCAAACCGATTGAAAACCGGTATAGAATCGGTGTAAAAAATCAGTTTCAACTGGTATTTTTAAAATATTTTTTTTTTATCAATTATTCATTTTTAAAATTTAATTTAAAATACTTTCAGGATAAATAAAATGACATTTAATAAGGTTTAGTAAACGATATTAAATAAAAAGACATCAAAATGGTATTTTTGTCTTACTTTTTAGTGTTTAAAATTATGATATTATTATGTGTTATTTAATTATTATTATTATTATTATTATTATTATTAATATATATTGCATCATAGTTGAATTATTAAATCTTAAATTAATATTTTAATCAATTGATCTGATTTTAAAAATATTGTCAGGAGTAATAAAAAAAGTTAAAAACATCAATAGTAAGGGGTAGTACAAGGTAAGCAAAATATATGTATAAAATAAAAACAGTACTAGGGGTACCAATCATGAATAAACATATACAACAAAATGACAACAAACATTTGATGTCTTTCTCAATATAACTCGTCCCCCAGCAACCAAAAAGCGTCCCTGCACATTTAGACGCAGCAGCACTTAAATCACTACAAAAACTGCATGATTTAAATCCCGTGAACTTCACATACCTTAACCCCTCTACGCTACCAAACTTAAACTCATATTCCCAAGCATTCCATGATGAACCAAACTGGTTGCTTTTCGATGACAGCCATAACCATGCTCTGAGTTTGCTCTTCCCCACCCTAATTTCTGCACTGGGTTCCTCATTCTTAAAAATAACAGATTGAGTTTCGATGTAGCCATATACTCCAAACAATTGCACACCAAAAAGCGGTAGTACTAGTACTAATTATTTTGAGAAACTTAAATTTGAATAATGTTATAACAGTCGGAATCTTCTGTGCAATTAATTGTCTTGCTTTTTATTGATCTCTCATACGTTACATTCATGTGAATGGATGGAGCCCACCAATATCACTACTAATATGAAAACTGAGAATGTATCTGATCCGAAGTTATATATGCATTTAAGGACTATATCACAATTGACAAGGATATTAGCAATTAAGGAAATAGCTAGATTCCTTATTTTCAATAAGGCATTACAGGACAATCATTAGACCTTACATTAGCTTCCATCTCAAAACTGGATTTTGTCAGTGTCAATAAGCATCTGATTGAAACTGTTCAAAATTTTCTCAGACAGAAACCCAATCGGTCCCGTGTGTGTAGGATGCATGGTCAAATATTTGTTAGATGATGAAAAGAATTAAACATTTCATTGTCGATCATGTTTTTCTGTTTCCTATGTTTACGTTTCTCATTTAATTTCACGTGGTAATGTAATTAAAAACCCAGACAATTTTTCTACTAGTTTGTTTTTTAAACGCAAGGGATTCTTTTCTTTGTACTAATCACTTTTGTTTCACACATTCCATTTGAACTGTTTGAAGTTTAATTTGAATACGCTAGCTGAGAGGGTAGATGGAGAAAACGCGTGAGGGAAGAGCGCTAAACATAATAATAATAATAATACCAACGTACATAATTATGAGTATCTCATAGGTAGAATAAAAATTGAGGGGGGCCACCCTTGTCTTCTTTGGATCTATCTCTGTACTTGCATGTAAATTGTGGCATTAGAGCTACTTGTGTCAAAATTAGTAAGTGGACCTAGACATAGCATAAAAATGAACAAAATATCATGTTAACCTAACTTAGAGCGCGCGTGTTGCGTCATACGCGCATTTTACTAAAAGTTATAATATATTCTTCTGTATAATTTAATAGACTTGACATTTTTTTGGTGAATGGTTTAATAGATTTGACATGCATATTGAGTGTATGTTTCAAACACAAAATAAATCTAAAGTCTGATTGTCTCAAGCCAAACAAAGTTTAGTTTTAGAATATTTAATAATAATTTTTATAATAATAATTTAGAGGACAAATTCCAACTTAACACTAAAGTTATCGAAAACTTGCTTTAAATTAATTTGAGAGTTAAAAACTTATTAATTTGGTTCGAGTCAACTTCAAGCAAAGAAAAAAAAATCAAATCAACTTAATTAATTTGATTTGGGTAATCTGATTCATCAAATCAAACTGAATCAATAAACACTCATATCTAAGTGTGAAATTTAAAAATGTATTATTTATATGTTCTTGAAAGTTGAAACACGTTTGTACACTTACAGTCATGCTTATTCTCTTAAAAAGATTAATTAGTAACTGAAATCAGTTGCATATAAAAAAGTAACTGAAATCACTTTTGCCACGATGGTGTTATGCCAATATTATTCTCTTAAAAAGATTAGTAACTGAAATCACTTTTTGCCAGGATAATGTTATGCAAATATTATTCTCTCAAAAAAGATTAGTAACTGAAATTACTTTTTATTATTTATATTACATGCAATGTTAGATATTATTTTATAAAAACAAGAAAAAACAGAATGTTGTGTCGACAGCAATATTTTGTTAACCGCCACTATCGGTCACTCTCGGTAAGAACCCCATGACATCATTGCTGATGCAATTATAATCTCCAATAATGCAACACTAATTTCAATATCTCATATCAAAAGTTAAAGATATATGAAGCAAATATATAAAATCTCTAAATTTTCACTTAATACTTAATATATTTAATTTTTTTATTACCCAATTAGTCACTTGAGAAATTTTTACCCAAAAGCCACTTAATAAATTTAAACTTATATTAAATTTTCAATAGCTATACAACTTTAAAAGATCAATATAAAGTTAGCATACTTATATTTAAGTTCATATATATATATATATAAACTTTTTGTTTAGGAGCATCATATCCAAAATAACGTGACAAAAAATGTTAAATATCTTCTCTTTTGCATGAGTATTTTTTAAAAGCTTTGTTTCATTTTATCGAGGGTCATATGGCACTATAAAAACCGAAACAATTGTTCAACACAATCACTACAAAGAAGAGAGAAATCCAAGGCTACTGAGTCTAGTTTATTGCAGTTACTACACCACCTTACCCTCTCATACAGTCTCAAAAATGAATAGCCAGTATCTCATCACCCTTTCTTTTGTGTTATTAACTTTGGTTTTACCCCTATCATCAGCAACGAACTCATTTGAGTCGTATGACACAAAAAAGTTTCCAGCTTTGTATGTTTTTGGTGATTCCCTGATTGATTGTGGGAACAACAATCATCTTCCAAGCGGTGGAGCAGATTATCTTCCTTATGGTATAGATTTTATGGGTGGCAACAAACCTACCGGTCGTGCCACTAATGGAAAAACCGTGGCTGATTTCCTTGGTAAGATTAACTATTACTACTTTGCAATTTGTGTTCTTACTTTTTACCAATCAATTAACTATATTTGGTTCCATAAATTGATGTTCATCATTAATTTCCATACAACTTTTTAAAATTTTCCATAAACTAAGCTATTAAGTTTCTTTCAATGCAGCTATGCATCTAGGACTACCCTTTGTCCGTCCCTACTTGGATCTTACAAATCATCAAAGGAACAAAATCAGCACTGGCATTAATTATGCATCTGGTGGGTCTGGCATTCTTCCAGACACCAACAACGTAAGTAAATGTCACACTCACACCTATGTTTTGAACTACTTCATCAATTCAGCTACTTTTTTTTGGTTATTTTATTTGTCTTTGACATTATGCATGTATGTACTCTTTTTTTGTAGGTCACGTCTTTGACACTTGACAAGCAAATTAAGTTCTTCCATAGTACTGTTAAGCATAATTTGCATAAGGTGTTCAAAGAGAAAGAAGAAATTGAGATGCATTTATCTGAATCCTTGTTTTTTGTCTCTACGGGGGTGAACGATTACTTCCATAATGGAACCTTCCGCGGCAACAAAAACCTTGCTTTGTTCCTGCTAAATGAATTCACCCTACGCATCCAGGTATGTGACATAAAATTGAGTTTTAATTTTGATTTAAAAACCCTTTTTACGCATCCAGGTATATGTGACATAAAATCCAGTTTTAATTTTCATTTAATTAATAGCCCTTTTTTCACTCAATTTAAGACCATTGTAAGAGCAATTGCGCTTGCATTCTGCCAAGAGGTGGGTATTAAAATTATATTTTTAGTCATATGGCCTATACGGATATTCAAAGTGTGAACATAGCAAAGGTTTTGCATCAGTCCGCAATCATAAATGTAACTGTAAATTATATTCTTTGGGGAAAATGACAAATGGTAGGAAATTTATCTCACTGAAGATAGACGAAATTCACGTGTTGCTATTTAAAAGACAAATTTTCTTCTTTCTCTTGACCTTCAGTGTTTTTTATTTTAATACTCTTCCTTAAGTGGTAATGCAAAACTTCTTTCGCTATTTGCAATTCGTTAGTTTTCATAATTCATACATTTCTTTTTTTATCATAGTTCTTTTTACTGTTTCCTTAACTACACTATACCCATATATAATTATGAGTGGAGTTTGTTCATATTTATCCTCAATTTCTTACAGTATTATCATCTACTCCATAGTTTAAAACCATGTACTACAAACTGTGAAAAACAAAGCAGGAAAAATGGTTTTCATAAACAATAATTCTCGCACAAAGACATCTATCTTAGGTGCATTACATGCCTTTTTATGCACATAAATACATGATGAGATAAAATTAACCTTTATTTGTTTTGGTGTTGAAAAAATAATACTTATAATTTTCAATAAGTAATACGTTTAATAGTTAAAGATTAATTCAAAAAACCAAATTTTTACATAAATGATAAAAGCCTAAGTATCTGGGCGGCGAGCCAATGGCAGCAACTTAGTATACGGTCGAATTATAATTTATTGTATGATGAACTCGATCACATCACTTTGCCAGCAGGACTTATGGAATTGCATGTTTCTTCACATTCTTGTCGCCTAGTTTGGATTTTGGAATATCTAGAGATGCCAATTTTCAGAAATAGGTGACTTCTTAACACTAATAAAATTGCAAAAATAAAAATGCCCAACCTTCTTTTCCAGAGAAATGACAAATAGAACAGAACTAAATATAAAAAAGAAAAAACGTAGACTCTAAAATGTGTTGGATTTAGAGTGGTAAAAAAGAAAGAGCTAGATAAGAAAACAACATGATAGATGTGATGCCATAAGTAAGAACATGAGATGGCAGGAAAAGTACATGTATGTCTATAATTAGTAATTACCAATTCATTAAGCAACCCACATCACAAGTGAAAACCCTCAATATATTATTATCTTTAATATTCAAAACTCTCTTTATAGTTAAATGAACCTCAGAAGTGACATATTTAATTATATGTTATCATACTAGTTAAAACAAGAATGGGACCTTAACTGTATGTCTGGCTTTATCATGAATTCTCTCTTTCAAAGATTCACACTAGCTAGCATTCATGTTTACATTTGTCAACCAAGAAGATTCATCAGTAATAACATCACTAACGGGAATTTTTATTCATTTATTTCATTTGTTTTCTGACAGAGAATATATAATCTAGGAGCAAGAAAGTTTTTGGTGAACAACATTCCCCCAGCAGGTTGCTTTCCCTCAAAAGCTATCCGCGCTAGACCAAGAGGAAAATGTGATGAGAAAATAAACAAAGCTATCAGCTTTTACAATAGAAGGTTGCCTGAAGTGCTCCATGAGTTGCAGTCAAAGCTTCCTGGCTTCAGCTTTGTACATGCAGATCTCTTTGGGTTCCTTAAGGGGGTGAGGGAAACTGGAAAGAGTTATGGTAAGAAGTAAAAGCATATGTTAGCACTTAGCACACTTGAATAAGAACCTATTTAGAAACCTAAAAGAGCTTGTGAGAGTTTCTAAGAATTTCTTTGCCGGAAAAAGTTCTATATTTCTAGTAAAGAAAGTCTCAGAAGCTCTTTCTTTCCGACATGTATCCAAACAAAATCCCAACTAATTAACTACTTTCTTTTGCAGGGATAGTGGAAACATGGAAGCCTTGCTGCCCTAACACCATTTATGGTGATCTTAAATGCCATCCCAACACTGTTCCTTGTCCAAACAGAGATACTCATCTTTTCTGGGATGAACACCCCACACAAATTGTAAACCAAATATATGCATGGCTTTGCTTCAATGAGGGGACCATTTGCAAGTCCTGGGGCCTCAAACTAATCTACCATGCCTAGTTCTATATATCTTGTGTGATTGCTTTATTGTAATAAATAGCGATCAAAATCCAAGCTAGAGTAATTGCTGATTGAAAATGTAAGGAGTTACTATACATGAAAAGCCATCATCAAATTAATAAAAAGCTTTCATTTCAAATCATAAGAGTAAGCGTAGATTTTCACTAAAAAAAACAAAACAAAACAAGAGTAAACGTTGATGAGCGAAACGTATTCCGATTCATGTTAAACCTCTATTATTAAGTTAAGGAAACTTGAGGTACTTGGTGTTCCAATCTTTATATGCTCAATTCTTCCCTAGTCTCTAATTATACATACTCTTTCATCAAGAGTGATGACTAATGTGATTTGAACTTATCCTATTTCTATTTTGGCTCATTATAGAAATAAAAATATAACTTTTGATATCTAAACTTTACAAAATGAGATGTAAAAAATATTCCTTCATCTTTTATTAGATAATTTAATAATACACAATTGATGGTATATATAGACTCACATATATATTAGATAAATATCTAATAATCTCTTAGTTGGACCACATATGTCATTATACAATTATGTGAAGAATAACCTTATTAACTCAAAAATTGATATTTTCACTGAACAACATCTCTTACAAACTCGTCCATTAATTATATGACATAGTGTCAAAGCAATCTGCATCATATTTATCGTAACTAAACTCATCAATACTCACGTGTATCAATATAGAAAATGATGTAAATATATCTACTTAATTTAATTCTTTCCAATGATCCGTCCTTGGGTTAAATAAATATCTACCCAACATTCCAACAATATATATGTTCTTACCAATTTCCGAGGTGTTCTCCAGACCCATATCCAACAGCAATCTGTCTACTACTCAGTATGCTGAGCTACTCTAGGTTGTAGGTTGTAGGAGTGGTATCTGTAAAATCACTCTGACGTCCAAGTCAATGAGTGAATACTAAAAAATCTAGTAGAGTTACTGCAATATACTCCTTTATTTATAATAGTAGAATTTTCTTGTTAGTGAAATAGGAGGTTATAACCTAGTTGTGGGTTAGTGAAATAGGGAGTTGAATCATTATTATCCAATAATAACTCAGATAACCGAGTTACAGGTTGGTCAATACACAAGCCCCCAAGCCACAAGTACAACTTGTGCAAAATAGCTTAATGAAAAGCCGATTCGGGTTCTTTAATTATGATCGAGATATTACAGCAAGTGTTGTAAAGCAAGAGCTGTAAGTTGAAGTGCTACGTTGACCCAGAATAGTTTGAGATGTAGGAAATATGAGGGTTTAACTTGGTGAATTATCATGAGGCCTACGTTGACCCATAATAGTACAGTTGAACTTTGAAATTTTTTGATTTGGGAAAGTTTTGGGGAAATATCTCAAGGCTTGTGTAGGTCAAGAAAAGGATACTTTAAGAATATCATTTGAGTCTTATGAAGGCCAAAGTGTTGTGGTTAGAAGAGAAATTTGTAGGTCGAGTTTGATTTGATAAACACAAGGCCTAAGGAGGCCGAGTTGCGTACCTGCATTGGTTTGCCATGTTTAGAATCACTTTGGAATGTTTTGAACTCAAGCCCTATGGAGGCCAAGTTTCGGACCTATGTCGATTAGCAATGTTTAAATGTTTTTGGAAAATTCTAAACTTGAGGCTTGAGTAGACCGAGTAGATATTATGATGTTTCTTGAACTCGAGGCTTGTGTAGACAGAGTTTGCCACTTTTTTTTTTACGAGCCAAACTTGTGATGTTAGAGCACGTGTCTCTCAAAAGAGGACTTCTCTATTGTGTTGGCTAATTTTGCCTTTACAGTTTTAGGCTTTAGAGAGTGTATTCATTATCAGAGGTCGATCAACTTGGTGTTCTTCGTTTGTAATAAGGGTGGGAAACTTGTGCTCCTTTGATAGTAAGTTCATATTTTGTTGAATGATAAGGTTGCAACCTTTTTGAATATTGTAAGGTCACAACCTTTGTAAATTGTAAGGTCGCAGCCCGTATGAATCTTGAAGTCGGCCATCAAGATGTAAAGAGTCCGACTTTATTTCCACCCTTCCTTATTGTCGAATATTTAATCCATCCAGTTAGACATATAACATGCATTAATTATGAGGTCGGAGCCTTCAAAAGAATCGTGAGGTCAAAGCCAATGTAATAAGCAGCATGAGGCCAAAGCCGATGTAAGTAACAATCCAACCTTATTTCTTCTCCTACCTTATAACTCCTTTTCCTTCCTCCAAATCAAACATGATTTGTAATTAAGTGAGGCCGAAGCCGGTGAGGGGTGAGGCCGAAGCCAATGTAGGAATAAATATCCAATCGTATTTCTCCTCCTTCCTTATAACTTATTCTCCTTCATCAAAATTCAGTATAAGAGAAGTGAGGCAGAAGCCAATGTATATGGAGGCTGGAGCCAAAGTATGTAACAGCAAGAATTATAAATTAACTAAAAGGATGTTGATCTGATAAATAAAAAAATGTAAAAGAATTTTATCAATGATTGAGTTCAATGTACATGTGAGACAATTTTATACTGAGATATGAAAATAAAATGAGTGAAATGAAATTACTATAGTTTGTCACTCGACCGTTTTTCATGCTAGAATTGTGAAATAAATTTAGTGGCCCGCTCAGGAATTTTTTGAAAAGGTATCCATTTGTGTGGGGCTAACAATTTAAATTCTCGCCCTTGCAGTATATAATGACGATGACATGACACTATACAAAAAAGATTTTTTATGTCAGTTAAATTTTGCGTCGACTATTAATCGTTGTAAAAAATGTCGTAAAAAAAGATATTATTCTTAGACGATTGTCAGAACCGTCTTAGAATGATACCTTTCTAAGAAAGTTTTTAGTTAAAAATTATCTTAAAAGAGTATACTTTCTATTAAAAAATCGTCTTAAAATGTATTTTCTTATAAAAATAAAAAATATATAGAGGATTTTAAGATGATTTTTTAAGAAAATCGTCTTAAAATGTGAACATTCTAATATAATTTTTCAAAGAACAGTCTTATAATGTATTTTTTTTTAAAAAAAATAAATTAATAATATTTTGAATAGTGAGAATTGACTTGCATACTCGGCCAAAAAAAAAAAAAGAGCAAATAATTGAGAGACAAAATAAAGGCATGCGTTCAATATATACCTTGCTTGGCTAATGCAGCATTTTAATTCTTCGAGCCTCTTGGACCTCCCTCATTAATTGCTCCAGGTCCTAACCGTAGAGCCAAATGTTATTCAAATGATTATTACTAACAATGCATAGAAAGGGGAAACAGTAGCTCAAGGGTATCATAATAACAATTGCCAAAAAGAGTAAGATGTTTAGTCCAGGGCTCCAGGCTTTCAAGGAGAATGGAAAACTAGAAGGGAGGGAAAACATAAGTATATATATAATATCACTACTATCACAAATTAACATATATATTAAGAGTATTATTAGACTATAAGATTATTAGTTTTATAATAAATATTTTAAAATAGTTAATCTTTATTCGATAATATAATTAAAAAAATGTTGATGATTTTCATACGATGCCACAACACGGTGCAGAGATATGCTATATCTAGCAAGTTAAAGATTAATCTCAATCTAAATTCACAAAGATTTTCTTTTTTAACTTTACTTCTTTTTAGAAATTGATAAACTTCAATTAATTAATTTTTTAAAACGATCTGTTTTAACTCTATTCTTAAAAACTATTTTAAATTCTAAAATTTAGTTTATTTAGGATAATATTTGGCAAAGATGAAACAACTATAGTACTTCAAGTTGACAGAAAATTGCATGTTAGTTAATTTAGTAATATTTATTAATTTGATAGAAAACCAGCCGTATTGGGTGGGAAACAAAAATCAATATCCAGTTTCAGATAGGTATGTGTATAAGTACAACACCTTCTGCTTTCCTTTCTATTCTGGGTTTTGTTTCAATGTAAGTCTATAAGAAAATTTGTGTTAAAAGCCTCTACATGTCAGTTATTTAAATATGATCGGTAAGAAATTAAATACTTTTCACAACCTTTTAAAGTATTGAATCATGTGTGCAAATATAATGGAATTAATGTCAAGAAAAGCAGAATTAATATATACCAAATTCAATTTATTGCTATTAATTATGACCTTAGTTAAAATTGATTACACTATAAACAGAGCAAGAAGATGACAACTAGATCTTGATATCACACTTGCTCCACCACACTAAGATAACCAAAGACACAGGTCATATAATATATATATATATATAGTGTTGTTAGTGTTATTTATTTATGTATTAATTTGTGACAGTAGTGATATTATATATGAATGTTACCAGTAGCTATAATAATTTTAAACTAGAAGGGATGAAAGAATAATTTTAAAAAAATAAAATAAAATCTTAAGTATAATTTAAAAATAATAAAAATAATCTTAAGAATATGATATTTAAGTCGGGTGCATTTATCATTATGGCATCATGAATTACTAAATTCTCCATCATGATAAAACATTACAAATGACAAGTAAATATCACAAACCTGTTTTCCGGAAGCTTGAGACATTCTTGAAGTGCCTCTCTCTGAACTGCTGCTCTGGCATCCTTAATTTCAGCACGAGCAAAAGCTCTTTCCTCATCAACAAGTTTCTTAGCATCTTCAGAAGTCTATAAATTAATCTAAACTCTCAGCATTGGTAAAGGAGAATATTTTATGCAGCATATAAAGAAGATATAAATTATAAATTAATCTCTTGGGAGATGTAAATTCTAACATAATGAAAACGTTAACTAGTTTTTAGCTGGAAAATAAAATAATTATTTAAAATTTAAATTAAATTTTTTTAAAATTTATTTTATATTATCTTTTAGGAAATTATATTTGTAGATTAGGCAGTTATCTTTAAATTTATTAGTAAACTATCATAACTATTATCTTTGTAGATTTTATTTGTTAAGTTATTTATTATTTATATTATCTTTTGTGTTTATCTTATTAGATTTAACTGATTTATCCTTTCAATTTATCATTTTAAATTTGCAGCATTTGATTTTATTTCCTTTTTTAACTTAAAAATATCAAAATATACATAAATATAAAGATATAATTCAGTTTTCTTAGTTGATCATAGATTTATATTTTGAATTTATGTTTCTAATTTATCTTTTAGAATTTTAGTATTTAGTTTTTCTTACTTTTATTTTTCAATTTTGATAAATAAATTTTGAAAAAAAAAATTAGACAAATATATTTTAGTTTTTACATTATCTTCAATTTTTAGCATTAAATTTTACTTTTCCTTTTTGATAAAATTATCGAAAATAAATAATTATACATTTCAGTTTTTAATATAGATTTATTTTCCTATTTTTATCTTTTAATTTTCAGCAAAAGTTTTCTTTTCTCATTATAAATATTCAAATTCTCGGAAAATATATCTATAACCCCTCCTATTGATTTTTGAAAAAAAATAAATTGCCTATTTTTAATAGTTTAATTTACCTCTTGTCTTTTAAATTTTATTTTTCTAAAAAATATTTCTACTTGTTTTAATTAAAAAAATAATAATTTAAAATCAGAAAATTTTTAGGCTAAATACTTTATTCTTTATATAAATTTTCTATTTAGTTATTATCTAGTAATGTCCAAAAATACCACTTAGCCCTTCTTTAGAAATAAATAATAAATATTTCTTTCTTTAGTATTGTACATAATTATAGAGCATCAAGTAAATCTTCCTAACGAGATCATTAATATTCTCCATAACACTCAATTTACGAGATCCAACACAAAAGAACTGCACACCCACCTTACGTGATTCCAACAAATATACACATTAGTAAGAATATCCAAAATCAAAGACAGTCGCATCAAGATGCAACTTTTTCCCTTTTCATTAGGGGGAAGTGCACTTAAATGATTCAATTCTCAACTACACCATAGTCTAACCTCATGGGAGCAAATCAAAGACAAGTCCTTCAAACAATTCTTTCCATAATAAAAAATCAAAGCTATAAAGGAAAGGATAACTAGCTTTTGACAAATGACATCTGAGTCTCTCTTCAATGCATGACAGAGGTATAAAGCTTTACTTAGGAGTTGTCTTTTCCATAGTCACTCTGATTACACCCAAATCTCCATGGTTATAAAAGGAACAACTGATTAATATAGAAGAATGATAAACACTTTAGTAGGAGGATACTATGTCAATGGAACCACGACCAAAGTAAAGAAAATTATAGAAGATATAACAACTAGTGCACGAGGCAGTAATTGCAACCACACCTCTCCAAAGGACGTTCACAAAGAAGACACTAAAGATGAATCCCTCAAACAACAAACACAAACAAAAGCTATGATGAAGGCTATGATGGAGAACGTAACCAAAAGCATAGTAAAACAACTTCAACCATTGATATCGCCAAAATAACCAATTCTCTCATGTGAAGAGTATGGAGGTAATCACCATACCTTTTACTGTATGGAGGAAGTAGCCAAGGAAGCCAATTTCATGAGAGAACACACTACAAAATTAGAAGAAGCCGTAATCAATCTTAGTACCACATCCTACTCCAACCTCGAGAATACCACGGAGGTAAAAAATCCGTTAAAAGATCAAGTAAAGGAGTTAACGAGGCAAATAAAATAAATCGCCAACAAGATTGACTATAATGTGTTGGATCAAGTGGCCTCGGAATAATTAAGAAGGGGGGTTGAATTAATTATTAATGTGTCTTGACTAATTAAAAATTTAACCTTCTTAATGTTACTAGATTCAATTAGGCTTTTACTACTAAGTTAAGAAAGTAAAAAACAATAACTTAATCAAAAGTAAAGCGGCAATTAAAAGTACACAGTGGAAATTAAAGAGTGTAGGGAAGAGGAAGGCAGACACAAGATTTATACTGGTTCGGCCACAATCCGTGCCTACATCTAGTCCCCAAGCAACCAACTGGTTCTTGAGATTTCTTTCAACCTTGTAAAATCCTTTACAAGCCAAAGATCCACAAGGGATGTACCCTTCCTTGTTCTCTTTGAAAAAACCAAGTGGATGTACCCTCCACTTGAACTGATCCATAAGAGATGTACCATCTCTTGTTCTCAGTATAACAACCCCCAAATAGTTGTACCCTCTACTTGTACCACAAAGGATGTATCCTTCAATGTGTTGGGACAAAGAATTCTCAGGCGGTTAGTCCTTTGAACCTTTGTAAGGGGAAACAAAAGATATCTCAGGCGATTAGTCCTTTGAAATCTTTTGTTTAAGGGGAAGGGAAAAATCAAAAGAATTCTCAGGTGGTTAGTCCTTCTATTGTTTTGGCAAAGGGAGAAGGGAATGAAAAAGATGAATAACACAAGTTTTTGAACAATGAACTTTTCTTGGAAGAGAAAGTTTTGAACAAAAACTCTTTGAAAGAAGTTGAGAAATGAATCAAAGATTTGTGTAAAAACTAGTTATGAAACTTGTTGAAAGATGAAGAGAAATGAGTTAGAAAGTTCTGTAGAAAAGCGTAGAAAGATATGTTTAGAAATTCATGCCATGGTCACATATTTATAATCTCTTGATGACTCAAGTTAAAGTTTGTGACTCTTGGCAATTTCTTTAAAACTAGTCACCTTTTAAAAATTGTGACTCTTTTGAAAACTAGTCACTTAAAAAGTTGTGACTTTTGAAAAAATCTTCAGAAACAAGTCACTTGAAGAATTGTGGCTTTTGGAAATTTATTTTTTGAAATCAGTCACTAGTAATCGATTACCATCAAGGTGTAATCGATTACACATCAATAGATGTGACTCTTCATGTTTAAATTTGAAAATTAAAACATTTAGAAACATTGGTAATCAATTACAAGTATTGTGTAATCGATTACACAAGTTTAAAATTATTTGAAAATGTTTAAACACAAGTTGTGACTCTTGAAATTTGAAATCTAACGTTTTAAAACACTGGTAATCGATTACATGCTCATGGAAATCGATTACAGCTTTGTAAATCAGTTTTGAAAACAATGCTGGCTACTGGTAATCGATTACTACCTTTTGGTAATTGATTACCAGAGAGTAAAACTCTTTGGTAATGATTTTGTGAAAACTTCTTGTGCTACTCAATGTTTTGAAAAACTTTTTTTAGTACTTATCTTGATTAAGTCTTCTCTTGATTCTTGAATCTTGAGTCTTGAATCTTGATCTTGATTATCCTTGAATCTTGATTCTTGAATCTTTGGAATTTGCTTAACTCTTGATTCTTTGGCATCATCAAAATAACCTTGGAAGGCATTGCTTCCACATAATGCGGTAACAACAAAAAGCAAGTTAGCAACTAAAGAGCTAGTAAGAAAGGACATGGAGGTAGACGACGGAGTGAAAGGAAGACATAAAAAAGAAGGATGTGATAGTTGAAGAAATAACACAAGAGATAATTAAGACAAAGAGCCAACTAATTAGAGATTTCTCTGTGAAAAATATGAATTAGAGTTTAAAGAAGGGGGAGAGTCCTCGACCCACAACAGATAGAGGGGTTTTTTTTTTCAATCACATCATTTAAGCTCCTAGAATATGGCACCATTGGGGATTTCTATTTGATTATATTGAAAGGCCCAATGAATTGGGATTTCCCTATTAGGCCATGAGAAGTTAAACAAGCAATTACATGTGAGAAGTTGTATCCTCGCAAACCAACAAAGTAAGACAAGAAGAAGCAATATAAAAGGCCTATAGATTTGATTAAGGAACTTGATGTCACCATTCCTTTCATTGATGCCATAGACATGATGCCAGAATAGTCAAAGCTCTTAAAAGACCTCATAACTAAGAAAAAGAGTTTGAAAGACTATGGCGTAGTGACTTTTGAAAAGGATTGCCAAAAAAGCTAGGTGATCCCGATAGTTTACTATTCCTATATCAATTGGGAACCTATCAGTAGGAAGAGCATTCCATGATCTTGGATCTAAGATCAACCTAATGCATATCTTTGCTAAAAAAAATTAGAAAGGTAGCGATGAAACCAACACGCATGACAATACAACTAGCGGACCATTCCATTAAATTTCCTCTTGGAATATTGGAGAACATGCCTGTACGAGTTAGGAGGTTCACCATACCAGTGGACTTTGTCATCATGGATATCAAAGAAGATGTCGTTGTCCATTTAATTTTAGGAAGACTATTCATGAATACCATTGATGTCAACATCAGTGTTGCAAAGGGCAAATGCACTTTACGAGTGGATGACAAGGAGATCACATTTGATGTGTGTGAAGCTATGAAGCACCCCAAGGATAGAGGAGCTTCAAGGTGGATATAATTGATGAAGTAATAAAAGAGAAAACTCCACAAATTGTAACACCAACACCATTAGAGCTTGTTTTAACCAACATTGTGGAAGACATCACACTAGAGAATAATAAAGAGTTGAGGGAATGCATGCAGCACCTAGATTCCCCAAAGGAAGTGCTGGAAAATAAAATAGAAGATCCAAGAACCTTGATTAAAGAAAAACCTATCTTGGAATTAAATCCTTTTCCTTTTCACCTTACATATGTCTTTTCAGAGGGTGAGGATGAAAAACCAGCCATCATTAGTAGCACATTGTGCAAAGAGGAAGAAAAAAGACTAGTGGAGGTACCAAAGAAGAACAAGGAAGCCTTTGGATGGAAAATCTTCTACTTCAAAGGAATAAACCCATACATCTGTATGCACAACATCAACCTTGAAGAGGACTTCAAACTAGTAGCACAACCACAAAGGAGACCAACCCGGTGATGAAAGAAAAAGTCCAAAAAGAAGTACTGAAGCCTCTTGAAGCTCACAACTATAAAAATGAGATTTTATGACACACTTTCTAAGATGGTTCCTATAAAACCATCTTAGAATGTTAAGCGGTGGCAATTTTGTAAATAACAAGAAATATATGACGGCAGTTTTATTAAAACTATCTTCAAAATTTAGTGTTCAAAGATGGTTTTCTTAAAACCGTCTTTGAAAGTAGTCTCACTCTGATGCATATATATACACCCCTTTTTATTTTTATTTCTGCCCTAGCCTCACTCTTCCACCATTTCCGTTTCGTATTCTCCTTCCATGACTTACCTTCACTCTCTTTCTTTCCTCACCACTCCATTTTCTTTCTTCTTTCTTAGCGCGTAAACCATGGCTTTATTGGTGGAGAAAACCACGAGTGGTCGCGAGTACCTTTCCTACACCGAGGTCCACTGGTGCTCCTCCAACATCTTCTCCACCTAGGACCACACCGCCACTGCTATTGCCCTTGATAGTGTCACTGTCTTCTCCTGGAAGGGGGAGACCCTCCAGGGTACTAGTGGTGCATCGAGCATGCCTTCGACTAGGGCCTCGATGGAAGACCCGACCTCATCGTCAACAACGATGGTGACACTACCCTCCTCATCCATGAAGGCGTCAAGGCCGAGGAGCTCTTTGAGAAGACCAATGAACTCCTCGACCCCAACTTCACTGACAACACCTTGTTCCAGATCGTGCTTACCATCATCAAAGATGAGTTGAAGACCGATCCCACCAGGTACCGCAAGATGAAGAGCATCTCATTGGGGTTTCTGAGGAAACCACCACTGGAGTTAAGGGGCTCTATCAGATGTAAGAGAATGGGACTCTTCTCTTTCCTGCTATTAATGTCAATTACTCTGTCACCAAGAGCAAGGTAATGCATCTTTTCCCCCCAGATCTAGTGCCTTTTTTGTGTTAAAATGTAGGATTGAGTTTGGCTTCTTATCATGGTTTTTACCTTTTTGCTCCCACATACAGCTTGGTGCATCTGTTTTCTAGAGCTAAGGTAAGAATTCAAAATTAATATGATTCAAGTATTTCCCCTTTTAATTATGTTTAGATAATTTTACTTGTTGAAGGTGTCCCTTCTCTTCGTAGATTGTTGTGTTGTTTCTTTTCAATGTGATACCAGCAAGATTATTGCATTATTGTTGGTGCTTATTGTCGGAGTATTTGAATATTCAAAAGAATTTCACATTGTTTGGAGGGTGGGGGCACAAAATAAGGAAAATGTGAAGTATATAAATATGGTACAAAAGTTTCTCCTGGTTCTGGTGCGAGTGATATGAATACTAAAGCTTTAACATTTATTTTACAGATATTCATAATGTTGATATTTTCATTCAGGAATCTGATCTACTTTTAACCCCATTTGATGAGGTATAAGATGAATCTAATTTTAGTTCATTTATCAATGTTTTTCAATAAACTTTGCCTCAAAAAATAAAATATAAGGATCAACTAATTACATGTTTTTTAAATTCTAATTATTGTTTTTTAGTTTTATTTTCCTTTTTTTTAATCTAAATTAAAAATGTTAACCTCTATTTTTTATAATTAAAAAAACTTTGTGATTCCCTTTCACTGATGTTATCTATGATTCTATGTGTTGATGCTGTCACTTGGCAAAGGAAGAACTTAAGAGTAACTGAATACAGAAAAGGAAAAACTTTGATTCCTTTTCACTGTTTTTCTTGCACATGAGGGTTTTTCTACTTATAATATGCCATCTTAATGATCAGTTTGAGTCTTTGTTGACAGAGTATTGATACAAGGGTTAAACTTGCATATGCTCTTGCAAGACAGTGGTTTGGTGTGTATATCACTCCTGAGGCACCAAATGATGGTAACTTATCAGAGGATATTTTGATTGTTGCTTTAATTTGATTTGTTTCTCTGTAAATTCAGTAGATTGTGTTTCCTTTAGTGTGATTGGTGAATGTGCTTTGCACTTTACAGAGTGGCTCTTGGATGGACTTGTTGGTTTCTTGACAGTTTTTTTATTAAGAAACATTTGGGAAATAATGAGGCACGGTACAAGAGATACAAGGTTTGTTTCCCTTTCTTGGATAGTCTGATCTATGTGAAAGTTAACTTATCATGACTGTCAAAAAATTATGAACTTGTTCTCTTTATTGTTGTCTAAAAAAGTTTCTGGTGCAATGTTGCTATTGGGGAGAGAATGCTCTGGAGTTTGGAGTGTTCATGTATTCTTATAAATATGTTTTTGTGCCTGGTTGTTGTTAATGACCTTTTCCCCCCATTGTTTTTATTTTTCTGCTCTACAGATTTGTTTCAATTTATTAATATTTTACAGCTACTTAATTTCAAATGCATGAGGCATTCTTCTTCTTTTTTTGCTTAGATTTTTTCTTCTAATATTTGGCATAGATGACTATAGCAAAGTTTTTCACTTGAATTTCATTTCATATTTGAACTTGGTTGATTTATTTTAGTCTACGTTGAGCCTGTAGAGCATTATGATATTAGTTTAAAGTGCAGCAGTTAATATGCTAATTACATTTTTCGCATGCTCGTGTAAATCAATCTACAGGCAAATTGTGTTGTTTGCAAAGTTGATAATGGTGGAGCAACAACTTTGAGTTGTTCAACTATTGAATTAGATATACAATTTTTTACCCCTTTCCAGGTGGGAGTTCTTCAGATGTTGGAAAAGAAAATGGGTCCTGAATCTTTTCGTAGAGTAAGAGTTCTTGACATTTGCATGATTTGTCCTCCTGACCATTTTCATATACTAGATGTGTCTTAATTTGTCATTTGGTTCATTTTTGGTGGTCATGTATATTAGTAATTTCTTTTGGATATTTGCTATAAGACTATCTTATTTCATGTTTACCTTTCCTGTTTACTTATTTGATGTGACTTAGGTTGGAGAAATATACTAATATATTTCCTCTGTCCCTAAATATAAGCACTTTTAAGTCTATAGTAGTCTATTCTTGTGCAATAAATTACTTATGATTGTTTATTAGTCGATTAAATATTGCAGGTGCTGGAGAATTTGAAGATATAAAATAAAGGTATCATCTCACCTTGGAAACCATATACAAATTACTAAGATTCCTTGTTGTGAAAATTGTCTTTCCTTGACATGAAACCCTTTCTACCGGTAGCATTGCAATCAAAGATCCCTTTTCTTACAATACTCCATATCCATCATAAAGAAATTGATATATGCTCTACAAATGACTGATTGTAGCCTCTGAAGATATTTATTCTTGTGTTGTTATTACAAAATGTTGAGAGTAATTAATAAGTAAGGTGCAAATCACAAATTTAATTATATGTATGAACAAATTTACTTTCCATTATGTGTATGATGTGTATTGAGTTACTATTCCTATATATATATTCACTTAAGTAATAGTGCGTTGTTTGGTGAATGTATGTCGAGAAAAAAAAATTACTTTCATTTTTCATAAGCACATTAACAGAGTTTTTCATCTAAAAATTGAATTTTTTTTGCGGTTTAGAGTGGTGATATCATAGCAATGAGGCGGGTCATTACACATGAGGGGTGCAGTGACCAAGTTGGATATCCCTAGTAGGGGAAATAAAGTGGTTAAAGAGTTTTAAGAATCTATGGAGTGAAAGGGTGACTTAGAATCTTTAATTATCCATGGCCACTGCATTAATGGTTTTCATGTGTCATACTTCACACTACATGGAAATAGTATAAACTTTGTTAGTAAGTACTTGTAGTTTTTCATGAGAGAAAATACTTGTACTTGTTATTGTTTGGAATTATGAAAAAGTTGATGAATATTTGTTAAGTGTATGTTGAATTGATGGATAATTGTGTATGCTTATGGTACTTGTTATTGTTTCTCTTGCTAATTATGGTTATTTGATCATTGTTGGTTTATTTTATAATAAACTCACCTTTGCGATTTTTTACTGTGTTTGGTACCTGCGATGATCGTGACCCTTCATTTGTGGGAACAGATGAACAACAGTAGATGACATGGAGGGAAATTCTTTGTGTGTGTGGCGTCCCTAAATTAATGACTGGTTTAATAGTAATAATTTAAATAACAAAAACCATGGTAATTTTTTTTTTCTTCTTTTTCTTTTTCATTTCTTTCTCTTTTCACCATAACTAGGTTTAGAAGGAAAATCCTCACTATAAAGTCCTGAATGGCCAGTTCACAACTCTATTCGGAGTCATTTCTTTCTTACCGCTCACAATTCTCTAAATTATTTTGCTGTTTCAAAAGGAAGAATATACCAGCCATTACTTTAGGTCGTCACGTGAAAATAAAAGGATAAAATACAGTCGATAAACTCTTTTACAAATAAAGTTGCTAATGCTTTCTTTTCAAATAACAAGATTGATCATAAATGCTTTCATCATTTAAAGCTGTCCAAAATATGGGAGTTTTTACAAAATATATAGTGTCATCCAGAGCAAAGGTGTCCACAGTGTTGGCTTCAGCCACATGTATACAATTATCAAATTCCTATACATCAGGTCTACCCATACAAAACCAAAGAGTAAACCTAACAGTCAGTCCTAGATACACCCACCCTCAAAAGTATACAAAACTAATCCAAGGAGCTGTCCACTCCACCGTGCGCTGAAGCGTCCGTGCAGGTTCATCTAGATGCACCAAAGAAGTAGCCGTGAATCGAATGGTGCCCCGAAATCGGCACCTCGTGTTGCCTTCGAGGGTCTCCCAAGCTCCCTCTAGGCACTCCATCTCAACTCGTTCACGGATTAGCTGCGCCGCCACCACGATCTACAAGGAAGAAAAGAAAGGGGTAGACTCTTTCACAAGAATCTAACTATGCCGCAACACAAAGCTTCTCATAACCATTACATGCAAGAAAGAGGGGTATTTTAAGGCTTTCAATCTCTGGTAATCGATTACACATCCTTGGTAATCGATTACCAGAGGCTAAACTTGAATTACACAGCCTCAGGACATGAAATATGCAAAAATGCACTGTGTAATCGATTACACATACCTGGTAATCGATTACCAGTGACCCATCCCTCTGTGTAATCGATTACACAGGCTGGTAATCGATTACCAGAGGCTCCCTAAGTTTCCTGACTTCGTTTTCAAGCCTGGTAATCGATTACACCCCGTGGTAATCGATTACCAGAGACCATCTTAGCCTCCTGTCTTCATTTTTAAGCCTTGTAATCGATTACCCACCCTTGGTAATCGATTACCAAAGGCCATACTCCACATATCACACAAAATTCACAGCTGGCCAGCCACCACAAGCCTCCTTGCTTTGTGGTCTTGTTTTCCTTTTATCTGTTGACTACCAGGAGCTCGCCTGCTTAGGTACATCGCAGGTTCTCACTGACCGACTATGCCCGGGTTGGGTCGGGATTGGTCAAGCTTGGTTTTGGGCAATAGCACCCCACCTGACGTCCCCAAGGTCTCCTGACCCCCGCGACATATCTCCAGGTACCACTCTATGGTCAATAATAAAAGCAGGAAGTTTCACCCTTCAACACTTCCTCATCTCAAGCTTGTAGGATTATGGGGTACCCATCACATGTGGTACTAGGTGGCGGTCGGGCGATGGTGCACAACAAGTTTTCCACATCCACAATGCGCGCATAAACCCACCATCCCCTGTTGCCCACCTCCAACTGAGCTCACGTACTCCCACGTAGCCCATATCCTCGTTTCTCTCAACACCGGGTCCCCATCAATCCTCCCAAGCTTCCACAACATCCAAGCAAAACAACATTCAAACAGCACAAGCTATCACAGCCAAGCAAAATAGAGCAAAGGCAGAAACTCTGCTCAACACATCAACCAAAATCACAGCTTTTCTCACTTAAAGACCACAGTAACAATTCCTTCGATCCAATTCGTTAACCGTTGGATCGACTCCAAAATTTTACTGGAAGTCTATAGTGCATAAGCCTACATTGTGACCGTTGGGATCTACTAGAAAACATCCAGAACTCATTCTGTACTACTCTTTCCACAGCCAACCACACACAAGCATTTTCTGCACCAAGCTAAAATCCTGCTGCACCTATTTGACAGCAAAATTCTGCATAAGTGCAGATTTTGAAAATCCCACTTCCTCTCATCCAATCTTGCCCAAATCAAATCCTACAAGTCCCAAATCATGTATCAATCATGTCTAAACCAAAACCAAGCTTCAAACCACAGCAACACAAAATCTAGGTGTCCAAAACCCCTCAATTCAATGGGTTTTCTAGGTTTGAAAAGTGAAATTTAGAATGAGGTAAATTTGAAGCAAACTCTCACCTCACACAAGTCCATAACATCAATCTAAACTTGCTCAAACTGAATTTACACCTAAAATTCCACCGAATCAAAATTTGACTCTTCAACACCCAATTTTGCCCTAGAAATGGCTCTTTGTTCACTTTGGTCATTTGTTTCTCCCTCTAGCACAGCCTAACCTTTCTCACATGTCCTAAATGACATTTCAAGCTAGGATTAACTCATTTTAACCTCCATTTACCACAGAATTCAGACTTAACCTTCCAACTCTCAAAGCCTCACTCTTTTTCCACTCATAACACCACATTCTCACTTTCCAACCCTAGGTTAACTCTACATTTCATCTCTAACAGTTTTCCATAGGCAATTTCAGCATATAAACACCACAAACATCATCACAAAAACCCTAAAACAGAATGGGTATGTCTAACTCATCCAAACATGGCAATTTCAACAAGTTTTCAGCAAATGCCTTCACAAATAATCATCATACAGCAGAAACCTAGCAAGACTACCCATCATATCTCCCAAAACCCCATACCCACGAAAATCAAAGGAGAAAGAAGTCCACCCAAACCTGAATTTTCGAAGTCCCACTCGTAGCCACGCACTTCACGACTCCGAAAATGCTCTCCTTTCGCGATTTGGAGCAGAAATGAGCACCAAAGGTTGAAGCTTTGTTGGGCAACAATGGTGGATGGGAGAAAAGAAGAAGAAGGCTGCGTGAGAGAGAGGGAGAGCTGTCTGAAATTTTGTGGGGCTGAGTGAAGAGAGAGAGAGAGTTGCTTTTTGGTTTTAAAAGAAAGGGTTTTCTCTTTTTTTTTTTTTTATTCAAGCTATGCCACATGTCTCCATTTGAGTGGAGCAAGAAGGGCCCACTTTCTCTTTTGACTGTGACCCATACTCAGCCACAAAAGTGAGAAAAATCTGACCTTTGAAACGCTAAAATCCTGCCTCAGTTTGCGTGCCGTTTCTCTGGTTCCAATTCCTCGCGTTTCTCTGCGTCCGTCGGGGCCAGTTTTCGAAAGTAAGCAATATATATATCAAAACGCTCAGAATAAAACCCCGAGCGTGGTTCAGAGGTTGGTTTCGTTAAATTTTAAGTCGCACGCAAAACGATGATTTTTAGACTAATTAATTAAGAATTAACCCATAACCTCCTAGTTATGGACTTTTCTTCCTTAATCAGCCTAACCCGCATATCTTGCCCCCACTATTCCTACTTCTACCAAGAGCATATAGGCATATACACTGAATAATACTTATATATATAATCATTCAAAATACATCGTTTCCAAAAATTCCGGGTAGAAATTTCCAGGATGTTACAGTGTGGGAGCCACCAAGCCGATGTGATGACATTGGAATTATTTTGGAAGAGAATTATGTTTTGTTATCAACTCCTCCGTAGTGGTTCCATGATTCTTTTTTATTTGGTCATGTAAATTTCGGATTTAGATACATGTAAAAACTAAATTATTTTCGGTCATGTGAATGTTGTATAATGGTTTAGTGTGTGTGTGTGTGCACACACACACACACACACACACACACACATATATATATACACACACACACACACACATATGTGTGTGTGTGTGTGTATTTAAGTGTTTTTCCGTTGTTTGGTGAATGCATATAACAAAAAATTTACTCTCATTTTCATAATCAAATTAATGGAGATTTCATTTAAAAATTGAAATTTTACGCGTCTTAGAGTTAGTGATATCATAATGACGAGGTGGGTCATTACAGGCGGACCTTGGGTTTGAGAGCATTTGGAGATTTGTGACATCAGTATATTATATGCACAAAAATTATTAGATTGAAGGGAGAGGGAATTTTATTTAACTCAATCATTTGAGTATAAGTTCCCTCCATACCTCAAGTGTGCCTCTTTAAAACCTCTCAAGCCAAAACCCTGATATTACTATTTTGGGACAAAAGACTTGAGTAGGAAAAAGAGTATAGTGTCTAGTCTAGTTGCAGATCAACTAAAATAAAATTTTAGATGGGTGGCATTCCATGTTCTTGGAATTACTTTTCCATCTAGTTTTTGAAGTATGTATGCTCCATTGTCTAAGCTCGTCGCGATCCTAAATGGACCTTCCCAGATAGGTCCTAGCTTTCCTGCTCATGGAACCTTCCTTGCTTCTCCTTGCCACACTAGATCGCCAGGCTGAAAGGCTTCAGCCAGACCTTGGTATTGCATCTTCTTGATGCTCGAAGATAGGTAGTTTCTTCCTTGATTCTGGCCATCTCTTGGACCTTATCTTTCATTTCTAGCTCCACCTTCATGTTTTCTTCATTCTACTGTTACTAGGAAAATAACCTTCTAGTCGAGGGTTCCCCGACTTCTACAGGGATCAAAGTGTTTTTGTTGTACATAAGGTGGGATAGAGTCTCCTTAGTTGTTGTTTGGGGTGAACAATGATAAGCCCAAAGTATGCGGGGAAGTTTCTCTTTCCACAAGCCCTTGGACTTGTCAACTCTCGTGCGCAGGGCTTTAAGGATAACCTTATTTGTTGCTTCCACCTAGTCGTTTGTCTAAGGGTGCTCGATAGAAGTTACGAGGAATTCTTTGTAGGCTTAAGCCTTGAATTGGGTGCCGTTGTCAGTGACAATGGCATAGGGAGGATCGTATCTGCATATGAGGTGTTTCCAGGTAAACTTTGCTACCTCGCTGGCTAAAATCTCTCGTAGTGGCCTTGCCTTGATAGATTTGGTAAAATAGTCGATGGTGACCAGCAAGAACTTGACTTGCCCAAGGGCTCTTCGTAATGACCCCAATATGTCCATCTCCTACATGGCAAAAGGCAAATTAAAGCTCAGGTTGTAGAGGTTGTCGGGGGGTGTGCGCGGAACATCTATGAATTGTTGGCATCTTTTGCATCTCCTCACGAAGTTGAGGGCGTCAGCCTTGAGCGTCAAGCAATAGTAGCCGGCACATACTACCTTGGTTTCCAGGGAGTGCCCCCTTATATGAAGGCCGCAGATTCCTTCATGTAACTCTCGCATGAGGTAGTTTGCTTGCTAGTTGTTCAGGCACTCGAGTAAGGGTGTTGTCAACCCTCTTTTGAATAGTTCCTCGTCAAGGATGACATAGTAACTGGCCTTCCATTTCAAGTGTTGGGCTTCATTTTTGTTTGGTGGTAACACCCCTTGAGTTAAAAAAAATTCTTATAAGGGGTCATCCAATTTGACTCCTCTTTTTCTCCTGTCATGACCTCCTTAGTGTCTATCATCGGTGCTTGGAGTGTCTCTTGGATAATGGTCTTGAGGTGTCTAGTATTCTTAGTGCTTGCAAGCTTGGAGATCAAGTCTGCCCTAGTATTGTTTTCCCTTGGTATGTGATACATTTTGAAACAATCAAAATCATCAACAAGGGTCTTTTCGACATGATAGTATCTAAGAAGAACTGATTCCTTGGCTTGATATTTATTTGTAATAGCTACGAGTCATTATAGCACCTAAGCTTTCTTGCTCCAACTTCTTTTTGCCAAATTTAAATCGACTATGAGTGTTTCATATTTAACTTGATTGTCCGATGCTCTAAAGTCAAATTTGAGGGCCTGCTCTAATATGTCTACCCCGCTTCCTTTCATATTGGATGCACTATCTACATAAAGATTCCTTCAGTTTGGGGTAGCTTAGAAATTGCTAGCAAACTCTGCTAGAAAGTCTTCCATGAACTAGGTTTTCATAGGGTCGCAAGGCTCATATTGGAGATCGAATTCTAACAGCTCTACGAACCACTTGATCACTCTTCTTGCCAGTTCAGGTTTTCTCAACACTTACCTGGTAGGGTAGTTCGTCTTAAAAATGATCTAGTGACTCTGAAAGTATTGCCTGAGGTGTCAAGCAGAGGTTATGAGTGCCAATGTCACCTTCTCGATCATTTGGTATTTCTTTTCAACATCATGAATGACATGGCTAACAAAATAAATGGGCATTTGGTGCTATCCATCTTCCTGGACGAGGGCTAAGCTGATGGCCTCTTCTGCTACTTAAGGTAAAGGAGTAGGGGTGCTCCTGGCTTTGGTCAACTTAGAATTGGCTATCTTAAAGGCTAAGAAAGCTTGCTTCGAAGCCTCATCCCATAGGAATGACTCAGTTTTCCTAAGTAGCCTATAAAATGGCTTCGTCTTTTTTGCGAGCTTCGTGAGGAACCTAAACAATGAGGCCCGATTATCGTTAAGCTTTTGAATTTCTTTGACATTGGTAAGGTTTTGCATTTCCTGTATTATCGTATAATTGTTAGGGTTAGCTTCAATTCCCCAATAGGTGATCATGAATCCCAAGAATTTTTCACCGTCGACCCCAAAGGTGTACTTTTCAGGATTGAGGCACATGTCATACTTACGAATCACTCTGAACATTTCCTCTAAATCTACTACATGTTGGCCACACTGTGAGACTTGAAAACCATGTCCTCCATATAGACTTTGACATTTCAGCCTATCTATCATTTGAAGACCCAATCCATGAACCTTTAGCATGTAGCTCCTACATTCTTGAGTCCAAAAAGCATGACCCTGTAACAGAAATTGGCACCTTCAATTATGAAAGCGGTTTTTTCTTCATCTGAAGGGTGCCTCATAATTTTGTTGTATCCTAAATACATGTCCAGGAAACTCAACAATTGGAAGCCAGACGTGCCATCCACGAGCTTGTCAATGCTAGGTAGGGGATATGCATCCTTGGGACACACCTTGTTGAGGTTGGTGTAGTCAGTGCACGTGCGGCATTTTCCATTGGCCTTCTTCACCATGACAACGTTGGTCGGCCAGGTCGAGTATCTGACCTCTCTGATAAACTGGGCTTTGAGCAACTTGTCAATCTCTTCCCTGACCACCTTGCATAGTTTTTTTTCCCATCTTTCTCTTTTTCTGTGAGACTGGTTTGGCTTGAGGCATATGATGCTAGGATGGATGCCTAGCATATCAAATGGTTGCCATGCAAATAAATCTATGTTCCTTCGTAGGACTTCGGCTATATGTCTGTACTCATGACTGGTGAGGTTTTTGTTGAGCTAGATGCATTGTCCAGGTTTAGGTCCAAGCTGTAGCTTAATGAGCTCTTCAATGGGCTTTGGGCCTTTGTCAATGGTATCATCCTGAGGATCCACGTCCAATGTCTCATCCTAAGTTACCCTGGCTATTTCGTAAACGGTCAGGGTCTTTATTGAGAGATCTTCGTTAACACTCATGACTTGACTATTACTGCCATCAAAGGAGGAGTGGGGCTTGCCTAGTTCTCTAATGGGAGAATGAGAAGCCACCTTCAAGCTCTTATTGTAACATTGTCGAGCTTGCTTTTGATCTGCCTTGACAATCACAATTTCTCTTGTTAAGGTATGAAACTTCATCTTGAGGTGTGGTGTAGAGACTATAGCTCCAAGCTCATTCAATGTATTCTTGCCAATCAAAGCAAAATAAGAAGTATTTGAATCAACAATTAATTATCTTACAGTAAAACTTTGTGAGAGCTTGCCCTAACCAATGGTGGTCATTAGGTCTACGTAGCCTCTGGTTTCCACTCTTTCTCTAGAAAAACCAAGGAATGGTCCATATTGTGGTTGAATCATGGCAGGTGAGATTTCAAGCCTTTGAAATGTCTTCCAATAGAGTATATCTGAGGAACTGCCTTGGTCGTTAAGGAATTTAGACACCATGAAGTTAGCAATGCCATTGGAGAAAACCATGGGGTCATCCTGGTTGATGAGGTTGATGCCTTTGAAATCTCTATTGGTGAATGTTATGGGAAAAAGACTTCTCGACAATTGTATATCAACACAATTGACATCAATACCTCTGATGGCATAGGAATGATGCTGTAAGGAATGGCTAGATAGCCTTCCATAGGAAAATCCGCCTGCAATAGTATTCATCATACCCCTAATCTGCTAGGCAAGTTCATCTTCTTGCTCTTGTTGGGGTTGGTGTTCACGCCCTTTCGGGTGACGCCTCTGCCTCCCTCTCTCCTCGGTTTGTTCCCTTCTTTTATCAGCATCTCTACTCCTGCGATGGTATTCATGATTCCCCACTAGACCAGCCTTAAGTTCAATTGTCATCGGGCTTTTTTACGGACTAGGCTAGGCATCTGACCTATATGAGTTCCTCAATCTTGTTTAAGGGCTCAACAGTCTTTCAGTATTGTGGCCATGGTTATGATGGTATCTATAGTGCTTGGTTTTATCCAGTCCAAGTCTGGGAGGAGGAATGTGGGGTAACTATACGAGTACCTCTACATTGAAAGCTTTTTTTAGGATGGTTGTTCGATTTGTTGTCAAGGGTGTATAACACTCGTACCTTGGTCCCCTTGGAAGAGGTTGACGCTTGTCCTATTTGTGTCACTTGTCCGACTTGGGTGAGTCGGTCCTTGTGCTAATCTCTCATTTCTCACACTTTTGTCCAGTCTGTCAAACTTTGTTTCAAAACCTCGACATTTCTTCCATCTGAATATAGCCCTTAGATCACTCTCGTAACTCATCCATGCTACTAGGAGGTTTTTTGCATAGGTTGTTGACAAACTTGCCAGGTCATAAGGCCTACAACATGGAATGTAATGCCACCTTAGGATTAAGATTTCTGATTTAGATAGCGAGCCGACCAAATATGTTCATAAATTTGTAGAGTGATGCATTATCTACCTGCCGCAAACTAGCTAGAGCAACAGGAGTCAGGCGGTGTGACTAACTCATCGCATACTGAGAACTAAAGCGATCGACAAAGGTGTCGAATATGCCAATAGACTGGGGAGGGAGTCCTCCACACCATGTCAATGCCACCTCTTTAAGGGACGTAGGGAAGACTTAGCATAGGATCGTGTCATCATTAGTGTAAAGGTTAGCCTAGGTGAGGAACGTGTCTAAGTGATCCTCCGAGTCAGTGGTCCTATCATAACGCTCCAGGTTGAGTGGTTTCCAAACTTTGGGTAGGTCAACCTCCATGATTCAATTGACAAAAGGATGTTGTTGAGTTATCTATCCTTCATGTCAATGTGCATGCGAGGTGTTGTTATCATCCAAGGTATTGTTGGTTTGACGAGGATGTGATTCACCCTAGGTACGCTCGTTGATCATATGAGTAGATTGTTAGTCTCCTTGGGGCCGCCTAACATGAGCCTTGAATTCGTCGTGGTCGGCCTTCAACCTGTTGAGTTCCTCCTCATGGTGGCATTCCATCTCTGCGATGCGGGCTTCGAGTTGGCGGAGAGCATCATTGTCCACCATGGTTGTTGGAAGAGGATTGGAGTTTTCCGGGGGTGATTCTCGCCTGAGACCAAATCATATGTTGACCATAAGTGTGTGTGGCTGCAGGAGAAGTTTTACCATGGCCCCAAATTAAGCACCAAATGTATTTACCGAAATCTGGAGTGGACTGACATCAAGGATGGATCGTCATTTGAATAGGCTCCACGATCTCCTGTGTCAAACTTGTAGGTATCCTCCGCCAGAGGGATGAGAGGGGTACCTATAAAAGGGACTCCAACAGTCAAGTAAGTATGTAAATGAGTTGAGCACGAATGAAAAGTGAGTGTAGAATATGGTTATTTATAACAATTGGATGGAAGCTTTGGGTCCTTGATTGTCTGGGTTGTTAGAACAGCATAACAACTTTGCTGATAATTTGTAACAACTTGATAAGAGGATAATAAAATTATCATTAAAATTCAAACTTATTGAAAGCTTACCATCCTAATCACCTGGCTGCTAGGCAAGTACTGTCAACGTTGTAACTCCCTGAAATTTTGCTAACTGAAAATCAATGTTTAATGTATTTCTTGTGTTATTTGATTGATTTTGATAAGTTAGGGTGTTGTGTGAAATAGATATGTGTGATTGCTTAATGTGGAAGTTAGGTTATGTGGAGTTTGATTGACCTATGTTGAAATTGTGAGATTTTAAGTTTTACGCAAACCTAATTTGGTAAAATCCTGATCTTGATCTCGTTTACAGTTGGATCGCCTTCAAATTTAGACTGCACATTCTTAACCCATGTCTTCACTCTTTGAGCATTGGGATTTACAAAATAATACTTCTGAACATCTCGCTTAGCGAGCCAAGCGTGCTAAGCGCAATTCCAGCTAGTAGGGAAATTGTGCTCAGCGCGAAACGTCGCGCTCAACGCTAAAAATTGAATTTTGCTTAGCGAAGTGAGCTCACTAATCGAAATCTACAAATTATAAATGCATTCTTCAACATGAAAAACATGACTTTTCACTCTTCTTCTCTCCAAACTCTCACCCAAACCCTAACACCTTCGTCTCCACCACCCACGACCACCAGTGGCCAGCATAAGCTGCCATTACTTGCCATCGGACCACCACACAGAGAGGAACATTTTAATCAGAGTGGAATCCTCCAAATCCACCTTAAGGATTTGGTAGAGAAACAAGCTCTCAATCCTTTCTTTTGTAGTTTCTCAGAGGTAACATTGACTTTAATGCCTTTTTCCTAGTTAGTTTGAACTTCTCTTAGTATCCCTTATGTTTTGGGTACTGTAATAGGATATTTTTACACTTCCATTAAAAAACCCTTGAAAATGAGATGTTTTAAAAGTTACCTTTTATAAACTTGATGTTGTTTTTTTTTACCTTTGTTGAACCCCAGTCACATTAGTGTGATCGAAATTTCGAAATGACGTCTCTTTGTAGTAGAACCCAAAACACCCCTTAGTCCCTTTTATTTTGATTGGGGTATTTGACCTTGAATGTTTAGATTAACCTTGTTTTTGAAATCTATACTAAATTATCTTTGATTTAGTATATAGAACTCTACATTTGGACAGACGAACATGAACGTGAGAGGCCTCTGAGCGACGTAGAGACGAGTTGATGGAGAGCTCATGATAGGTGAGGAAAGTTTATTATAATTTATGGTTTTGATACCATAATTGGGGTCAAAGAACCCAATTATGGGAATGTATGTTTGTCCCTGTGCATACTGACTTTCAAGAAGGACAATGTTTTCGATTAATGGGATGCAATATATCTGTTATTGATAAATGACATTATAATTTTATTAGACTTATGTTGTCTAAAGACCTGGAGAGTGTGAATCTCAAGCATGAAATTTATATGTATGTATGTGTGGAATGTAATTATTGATGATGCTTTTATTGATGATAATAATTGACATGAGACGATGTTGGTATTTATGATAATATTGATATGAGATGATGTTGTTATTAATGATAACATTGATATGAGATGATGTTGTTATTGTTGATAATGTCATTGAGATGAGATGATGTTGATGTTGATAAAGACATTGAGATAAGATGTTGTTGATGTTGACAATGTCATTATGATGATGTATGTTGTGTATGTACATAGGGGGTGCAGTGACCAAGTTGGATATTCCTGGTGGGAGGAATAAAGTGGTTAAAGAGTTTTAAACATCTCTAGAATGAAGGGGTGGTTTAGAATATTTAATCATCCACAGTCAATGCATCGATGGTGCCCTTGTGTCATACTTCATATTGCATGGAAATAGTATAAACTTTGTTAGTAACTACTTGTAGTTTTTCATTAGGGAAAATACTTGTACTCAGGGGCATGTCACTCAATTTGGAACTCCCTTGTGACTCAGGCTGATCACCAAGTGGGGGTTGCCTGTGCACGATAGGGTGACCTCGACACTTGCTGCCTAGTTTTCTTGAGTGTGAGTGTCGCGTGGACATGCCCAAGCTATTTCCTAATGAATGGTACCATATTGCATTTGAGAGTTGAGGTCAGGTGCATGCATCATACTGAGCATTATTGAATTGAATTATGGAAAAGTTGATGAATAGTTGTTAAGTATGTTGAATTGATGAATAATTGTGTGTGATCATGGTACTTGTTATTTTTTCTCTTGCCAATTATGGTCATTTGATAATTGTTGGTTTCTTTTATAATAAAGTCACCCTTGCAATTTTATATCGTGTGGTTGGTACCTGTGATGATCATGAACCTTTGTTCGTGGGAGCAGATGAATAACAGTAGATGACATGGAAGGAGATTCTTTATGTGAGAGCCGGCAAGCCAATGTGATGATGTTGGGATTATTTTGGGAGAAAGTTGTGTTTTGTCATCAACTCTTTTGCAGTGGTTCCATGATTCTTTTTTATTTGGCAATGTAAATCTCATGTTTAGATACATGTAAAAACTAAATTATTTTCTGTCATGTGAATGGTGTATAATGGTTTAAGATATACATACATGTGTGTGTGTAAATGTGTATTTATTTAAGTGTTTGTTCATTTTTTGGTGAATGTGATGTAAGCTCCATTTGAGCTTGTAGGCCTAGGATCTTCTTCATCAATGGATTCCTTTGCTTCTTGGAAGATGAATGGCAACGAAATGGAGAAGGAAGAGAGAGAGGAGACGCCACTTCAAGGAGAAGATGAGTCTAGAAGAAGCTCACACCATAGGAGGCCATGGATAAGAGCTTAGAGGAAGAAAGAGATGAATAAAGGGAGAGGAAAAGAGGAGCACGAAATTTTGTACTCTAAAAGAGCTCTGAAATCTGAAGTTTAATATTCAAATGATCAAAGTTAAAAAAAAATGCACACACATGACCTCTATTTATAGCCTAAGTGTCACACAAAATTGGAGGGAAATTTGAATTTTTGTTCAAATTTCACTTGAATTTAAAATTGAATTTGTGGAGCCAAAATTTCACTAATTATGATTAGTGAATTTTAGCTATGGTTCAGCCCACTAATTCAAGATCAAGTCCAAGATTCTCCACTAAGTATGCTTAGGTGGCATGAGGCATGTAAAGCATGAAGCACATGCACAAAGTGTGACTATATGATGTGGCAATGAGGTGTAGCAAGCAAATGCTCACCTTCCCCTCTAAAATTTAATTGGATTGGGCTTCTCCCAATTCAATTAAATTTATTTTCCAACACACACATCAAATATTCACTTGATGCATATGAAATTACAAAACTACCCCTAATACAAAAATTAGTCTAGGTGCCCTAAAATACAAGTGCTGAAAAATCCTACATTTCTAGGGTACCTTACCTACATTATGGAGCCCTAAATACAAGGCCCAAAAATAATGAAACCTTAATCTAATATGTACTAAGATAAGTGGGCTCATACTTAGCCCATGGACCCGAAATCTACCCTAAGGCTCATGAGAACCCTAGGGTCTTCTCTTGCATTTCTGGCCCAATCTTCTTGGAGTCTTCTATCCAATGCCCTTACGGGGTAGGATTGCATCAGAATGTATATCGCGAAAAATTTACTCTTGTTTTCATAATCAAATTAATGGAGATTTCATTTAAAAATTGAAATTACAAGTTTTAGAGTTAGTGATTTCGTAGCGACAAAGCAAGTCATCACAAACACTCTGATTCTAGGGCTGACGTGTGTACTTTAATGCCACATCACTTGCCATGTCATTTACGAACCTTGGACAATATACATAGGGTCACATAGTTGATATTTAATCTTATCCCCTTAAAGCATGTGGTCAGATATTTGATCCTTAAGTTAGTGTCTATGGAAAAAATGTATTAAAAAAGAAAATGAATCCTTTTTTCATTCACCATAACATTGTTATGGAGTATCTACCAGCTTTGTTGATGACTAATATCCGTCGGAAAACCTAGTGAACCACTTTACTAGGATCTCCTCTCCAAACCATGTTTTTCTTCTACAAGGCTCGAACTTAAGACCTTGCTTAAGGGGATCAAACTCAATATCGCTCGAACTAATGACTTCTTTCTTAAGTGGATCTCAGTACTCATTCACCAACAAAAGAATTGTCAATTAGTCCTTAACTCTTATATAAAAGCTTGGGCTTGCACATTTGAATCACTAACTACTTTTGTTTGCAGGGATTCTAGAAATATGGAAACCTTGTTTCCCCAATACCATTTATGGTGATCTCAAATGTTATCCCAAATATAGTTCATTGTCTAAACAAAAACACTCATCTTTTCTTTAATACACACCCCTCCCAAATTACAATCGAAATATATGAAATGTGTTGCTTCAATGAGGCATCAATTTGAAAACCATCAGGCCTCAAATTGATAAAGCATGCCTAGTTCTTTATTTTATGTATACTTTATTATAATGAAAATTTCATGCAAAAAGCAAGCTAAAGTAATTCTCTCTTGCTTTCACAATTGATCACCAAAATGCAACAATGTTAATGTCATGAACTTGTCATCAAAATGTCAATATTATGGGACATCATTTATACTGGTTTTCTAATTAACATATTGCACCATGAGTAGAATTAGGAAATCAAAACCAAATTTGATTATTACAATGTAAAGAGATAGATATTGGTATGACTCCTTACTAGGAACGGATCCAGAAATCTATTAAAAAGAGAGAGAAAATATTTTTAATTGTGTAAATATTTAACTTCTAATAAATGTAGTATTTTTCATAATAAAATATTTATTAATTATACACATAAAATTGTATTAATTTTTATTTTAAAAGACAATAACCTTAAATGTTGTTACAATAACAATAACAATGGATATAACTTGTTTTTATATAATTTTACACTAGTTATAACCTTAATTGCTACAATAATAGCAACAAATATAACTAATTTTATACAATTTTATTATTATTTAACCTAAATCATTAATATAATAATAACATACATAAATAATTTTTACATAATTTTCTACATGTATATACATGAGAAATTTCAAGGGAAGGAGGGGCTAGTCCTGCCCCCTCCCTTTCATGCACCTTACCCTTATTTTTTTGTAAAAAAAAGTTACATTTGAATGATGGGAACTACCATTCCCCCTACCGCATTTGTTATTCCTACTATCACTTTTTGAAAAGTAGTGGGAATAGAACAAAGTATCCTCCTAAACTTTTTACCCCACCTCTTCCCTTTCTTCTTCCCCATTCTTCTCACCACCCTTTTCTAACCCCTTTCTTCCCCATTCTTTTCCCTCCCCCACTCATACATCTCTCTCTTCCTTTACCCCTTCCCCAATTCCCTTCCTTTTTCTCCAACCCTTCTCCATTAAAGTATCTCCCTTGTGCCTAACTCCGTCTCTCATTTCTCCTTTACCTTCCCTCTGTGGTAAGATTTATTTTTGTTTTTTTATCCATAACGAAAGTATGATTCCTTGTGTTCTAGGTTCAAAAACACAAGAGAATCATACTTTTGTTGTATCTTTTTGTTTTGAAAAACAACACAACGGAAGTACGATTCTGTTGTGTTATTAGATTAATAACAAAACGAAATCATACTTTTGTTCTATTGTTTTTTAAAAAAAAAAACAAAACAAAAAATCACAACAAAAATACGATTATGTTGTATTTCTCAACCTATCACACAATGGAATTGTATTTTCGTTATTGTTGTTGTTTAAAAATGTAGAAGCAAGGCTTCGTGGTGAATGTGATTCAAAGGTGTTTTGATGATAACAATAATGACAACAAAAGATGAAGACAAAGGTGATGAACAAAAAGCTCAAAGATCAAAGAACATCTCAAGTGAATCAAGAACAAGTCAAGAGTTCAAGAATCAAGAAGAATTCAAGACTCAAGAAGAAATCCTAGAATCAAGAATCAAGATTCAAGATTCAGGATCTCAAGAATCAAGATCAAGATTCAAGAATGAAGAAAAGACTCAATCAAGATAAGTATTAAAAAGTTTTTTCAAAACTTTGAATAGCACATGAGTTTTTGACAAAACCTTTACCAAAGAGTTTTTACTCTCTGGTAATCGATTACCATATTGTTGTAATCGATTACCAGTAGCAAAATGAGTTTGAAAAAGTCTTCAAACTGAATTTACAATGTTCCAATTATTTTCAAAAGGCTGTAATCGATTACAATGTTTTGGTAATCGATTACTAGCGCCTTTGAACAATGAAATTCAAATTTAAATGTGAATAGTCACATCCTTTCACTCAAAAGCTTTGTGTAATCGATTACACTTATTTGGTAATCGATTACCAGTGACTGTTTCTGATAAATCAAAAGATGTAACTCTTCAAAAAGGTTTTTGACTTTTTCAAATTGGTTTTAAGTTTTTCTAAAAGTTATAACTCTTCTAAATGGTCTTCTTAATCAGACATGGAGAGTCTATAAAAGTAAGGCTTTGTTTTGCATTTCAATAATCTTGAACACTTATTCATACAATCCTTTACAAGCCTTAAATCTCTTTGAACTTCTTCTTCTTCTTTGTACCAAAAGCTTTATGAAGTTTTCTGGTTTTCCAAACCTTGAAAACTTGTGCTATTCTTCTTTTCATTCTCTTCTCCCTTTGCCAAAAAGAATTCGCCAAGGACTAACCGCCTGAATTCTTTTTGTGTCTCTCTTCTCCCTTTTCCAAAAGAACAAAGGACTAACCGCCTGAATTCTTTTGTGTCTCCCTTCTCCCTTGTCAAAGAATTCAAAACGACACAGTCTGAGAATTCTTTTGATTCTTCCCATTCCCTAATACAAAAGTGTTCAAAGGACTAACCGCCTGAGAATTCTTTTATATCCCCATTCACAAAGTATCAAAGGTTTAACAGCCTGAGATCTTTGTCTTAACGCATTGGAGGGTACATCTACTTGGGTTTGACTGAGAACAAGAGAGGGTACATCTCTTGTGGATCAGTTCTAGTGGAGGGTACATCCACTAGGTTCAAAGAGAACAAGGGAGGGTACATCCCTTGTGGATCTTTACTTGTAAAAGGATTTTTACAAGGTTGAAAGAAATCTCAAGGACCGCAGGTCGCTTGGCGACTGGATGTAGGCACGGGTTGTTGCCGAACCAGTATAAAAACTCTTGTGTGTTTGTTTCCTTCTTCCCTACTCTTTTACTTTTCGTTGTGCATTTAATTTCCGGTTTTACTTTCTGTTAAGTTTCTCTTCTACTCCTCATTCTCTTAACAATTTAGTAAAAGCCTTAAAAGAGTAATTTTTAATTGGTAAAGGTTTAAGAATAATTAATTCACCCTCCCCCCCTTTTTAATTATTCTGAGGCCACTCGATCCAACAAAAAAACCACAACAGAAATATGATTTCTTTATGTTATGGGTTAATAAACATAACAAAATTATATTTTCATTGTGATTTTTTTAAAATTATTTAATTTATTGTTTAATTAATACTTTTATGGATCTAATTTTAATTTTTGTTTTCTTTTTTTTTAGATGGGTCGCACAAAGCACACTGCCTATGTCTCCAATGCAGAGGTAGGGGAGAGGCAAGCAACTTGTGACTGCATCAGCACGTCATGATGTAGAGTTAGCTTGGAGACAATAGCAAGCAACATAGTAGCCAGAGGTAAAAGAGGCACATGCACAACTTGAGGTAGAGGCACAACTTGGTTGTATCACCAAAGCTCTGTTTGGAGGAGACCCCATGGATTTGACTTTGCTCTGGTCTTATAAGACCACATAGCTGGGCATGTGTGGATCGGTCAATCTAAAGATAAGCTGAAGCTGGCTAGCCATGGTGGCAATGTTATGCCTTACCCTACCCACCCGACAAGCATGTATGAATCTGCATGTACAAATCTTCTACTTGCAATACCTCTGTGATTTGGATTGCAACCATAAGTATGCTTGGGGGGCAGCTATGTTGGTTTATCTTTATGACTAATTGTCATATGCAAGCAAGTATGGCAGCAAGCAAATGGCATGTTATATGAAGCTACTTATGGTAAAAATTGTTTTTTTTAACATAATTGTTTGTTTCTTAGTATTATATAATGCTAAAAATATATTCATGTGTTTACAGGCATGAGTGTTTAAGAGCCTACCAACCATTCCTTGAAGTGAAAAGGTGTTGGATTGTGACCGCAAGCACCACGAGAAGCTTCTTGCGGCTAGGTGGTTTCGTTTAGGGGTATTGACAAGGCTGTTGGGACCAAGGAGTTGTTGGATCGGTTGTAGATGACCAATGTTGTTTAGTCCTCATATGCATCATGTAGAGACATCATACCTTTTAAGGACTAAACATACTACTCTGGCTACACCGGAGTTGGAACAGACATGGCACCTTATCTATCGGAAAGGGTTTTAAGGCAGTTCAGGTACATATAGAGGATTCCCGTGGACCAACTCAAGCGTCTGAGTGCATATGGGAAGTGTTGTGAGGCATGGATTGAGTGGGAGTAGCATGTGGTGGCATTGGGTGAGGTTGTTCGACATAGGGATCCATAGACCTACACTACAAACTACTTGCCTTGGTATTATGACCATTCTCATTCATACTTGATTCTACCATAGGAAGGAGAACCACCACATAGTCTTGTATTTCACCGCAGCCTCTGCCTCAACCACAACCATAACCTAGTAGTGGTCAAATACTAGATTATGTATCAGGTGCTATTTACTCCTTTAGGTAATGCAAACAATATTTTCATCATTTTTGTTTAAATTTTTAATGGAAAAAAATACTAATTGTATTGTTAAATATTTATGTAGGATCGATTTTAGATTATGTTAGCATCCACGCAGAGATTGTTGGACATGAGAGTTGTAACTGACGGCACAGATAGTCATTAGGTCATACAACAACTTCTGCTGATGGCACATGAGGGTTTTGCAGCTGGATGCAACTCAGCTGAGGAGATGCTACTGTCAAGGAAGAAAGCCAACAGAGGTGGTAGAGGAGGTGACCGCAAGGATAGTTGAGCTTTGTTTAGGGCATTTGTCATTTTGTATTATTTTATATTTATGTATTTGACTGATGATGTTCTTTGTACATTTTTTTATATTCTATGAACTTGTATTTAGTAGTTTATGTTTTTCTTGTTTTTATGTTTAAATGACACGTGCCTAGTAATGTAATAAAGAACAAAATTTTGGTTGGATTTAGAAAATTAACAACAACAACTAACATAAATTGCAATCAAAAACATGATTACCTAGACTTATCATCTTCATTAAAGCTTGTTCTCGCCATTGATCCACACATTAGACTAATGATCTCTTCGACAGTTCTTGGTTATCTTGGTTTACGTAGAAGGGCAAGGATTTCTTTTGGAGACCAACCAACTATTGCATACAACTCGATCAGACCTTTAAAACTAAACTATGGAAAGATGAAAAACATATTTCCCACTTCATTGTCATCTTTAAGCTCCATACAATTGTACTCAATATAACTAATAAACCACTTTTTGAGTGATACTTTGTGTAAGTTTTTTGTCATTTGCATGCATTTCGTTGGTAGAACTCACGTTTGGATGCTTGTTTTGTCTTGTAGAAGTATAACCCCTCAATTGACTGAAAAGAGTAAAAATTTGCACTTTACTCAAAGATTTGAAGACTCTATCAACTTGATCATGATCATAATGTATCCAACATAATCTTGGTGAGCATGATGACCATGGTGAGATCACAACACCCTTTTTCAAACAACACCAACATTTTAACGACGACCATAGTAAACTCACTATGGTCATAATCATGTCATGATGGTTGTAGTCAATTGATCATGCCCTAGAGTTCAACGTCAATAGTTTTCAACTATGGTCATGGTAGATTTCAACACGGTAGTAGTGCGCCTCAAACAAGTTTGTTATCTTAGGAAGCTATAAATAAGGGCTTTAAAATTTGTAGAAACATATTTTAACTATTTTACAAATTTAACAACACTGAGGGCTTTTGAGAGTTTTGAAGCATGGACAACATCGTAAAGACGAATTGTGATCATCATTCCTACCTTGTGGCATGTCTATGCTAATTTCTCATAGACTTTCTAGTTTTTCTTTGTTCATGAGCGACTAGTCATCCTAGTAGAGGGATTATGATGTAACTGTCTAATTGTACCCATTTCTCTGCTCTTAATAGAATTCCTCAATGTTTTATGTCAATTAATTATCTTCTTTATTCTTATTGTTTATTTGAGAACTAATTAATCCTATGCTTAATCAAATGTACTGTGGTGATCATCTATGTAAGTTGGGTAGACCTAGGTAAAGAATGTTTTACACCAAATTGCATGATCAAACTATTTGGGTAATGTCTGATAGATTAATTAATCCTTAATTGATCCTCCTTGGAATTCATTATATCCTTTGACTTAAATTGATATATTCATGATCATCAAGGTATTGATTGAAGGCAAAGAGCATCCTTTGACCTTGATCACAAACTTTGATTGACTTTGGGAATCGGTAATTAACTCTGAAAGGAACTCCATTAGTACAGGAATTGGGGGAAAATTGGTACTAGTGAATCATAATCCCTGATCACTTTTAATATCACTTAAATCTCTTTTATGCAATAGTTTATTTGTTTTGTTTTAAAACCAAAACCACAAAATACTTCAATCATCATTTAAATTATTTCAATTGTTTAGTTTAACAATTTTGACTATTTAAGAATACAACTGGTCTCTAGGATTCAATAACCAGACTTTCAGTCCACTGTTTCTATTGCCTAGGGTTCAATTGTTCTTGTATGAACATTATTTTTATGCATCAACAACCATCACCTATATATACAGGTTTACGATACAAAACCTTAAATAAACTTTTTGCACCTTCAACGACATCTGTAACTGCTTTCCTCAAAGCAACAAGAGACATTACCTCGCTAATTTTAATGAATTTAGGACCATTAGGACATTCAAACAATACCCCCTCATAAGTTGATACAACATCACCATCGTAATACACAACAGTAACGACTCCTTCCATCTGCAATCCAATATGGTTAAATATCAAGACAATGCAATGAGTTGCCTTAGGCTACTTGTATTTATTAGCATCTTATATTGTTCTCTCATGAGTCAATCATCAGCAACGACCAAGATTGCATCGACAAAATAGACGGTTCAAATTGCATTGAGCTCTACAGGGCATTGTTGGCTTGTCAGACCACCATAAATATGGTTGTTAAATCATAATATTAAATATTAAATCTTACTTTTAAAAAAAACTAAAATACTTTTTTAAAATTAAAAAAAAAAAAAACAATGAAATGAGGATTATGTTGTGTTTATCAACACAACAAAATTTTGCTTTCATTGCACAATGCAAGGTAAGAATAAAATTACAAAATGGAATCATACTTCCATTGCAAAATGGAATTTTGTGGGAAAAATCAAATAACACAATGAAATCATGATTTTGTGCTATTTGGGGGTGAAAAATAACAACGGAAATACGATTCTATTGTACACATGTACAACGAAAACATACTTCTATTTTTTTTTTCACACCCCCAAGTGCACAACAAAAACCAAATTCCGTTGTGCAATTTTTCAAGGGGAAATTTTGGAATATGGCTAAAGAGCACTCACATGGGTAATGCCATTAGCAAAAATGGTTGCGTAAATAGCAATACCCTTATTTACCTCTTTTCATTAACTTGTTAACTGGGTGGGCATAGGTCCATGAGTATGTTTGGTTTCTCCTTTGTTTTTTCTTCTTCCTTAAGTTTGGCCTACTTTAGCCCAACATTTACTTCCTTATTTATTTTAGGAAATTGATATTTGCCCTCCAAAGCTTTTGGCCCCTACCATGAATGCGGCAAATGCTAAAATATCCTTTTGCTTCTTTCCTTCCATATTGGCACCCATCCCATCATTTCTGACAAGCTAACAAAATCACGATTCAGTTGTGTTGTAAATTTGTCCCACAAGAGAATCACGATTGCGTTGTATTACTAAATTGTAATATAACAAAATCGTGATTTTGATGTGTAACATGAATTCTGGCAAACACAAAATTAGGATTTCATTATGTAACAATTTATGCAGAGAAATCATACTTCTATTGTGCTTTTTTCAATAAATAAAAAAATTACAATGAAAGTTTGTTTTTGTTGTACACCATGCAAAGAATCATACTTTTATTATACTTTCTTAATTGACTCTCACTTGCACAATGAAATCATGGTTTCATTTTGTACAATTTCCACACACCCAACTGCACAAAGAAAACATACCTCCATTGAACTAGTGGAGGTGCGAAAAAAGATTATAATGAAATCACAATTCTATTGTACAACATTTTTCACATCCCTACTAGTTGCAGTAGAGTAGGTTTTCGTTGCGCATTGTGAAAAAAGATATCTTTAAAATTTGAGAATATTGGCAAGACCAAAAGTAAAATGGTTGGGACCATCTTTATTTTATCTGCTTTTTTTCCTCTTATTTACAATTACGCAAGCCGAGCTCCTTCTAGAAAGGGACAAAAAAAATGGGAGAATGAAGGTTAAGGTTATAATTAGTGTTTAGTTTAAATCACACAATTTTACACAACTAGATAAATCATATTTAATTCGCTAGATTACCCGGACCCATTTAAGGCAAATGTCTAGTTTAAATCACACAACAAATTAAACAAAAAAGAAATAACAAACTAAACTACATTACAGAAAACAAAAATTGACCTATTACAATAAAAAAATGAAAAACAAGAAAAATGAAAAGAAAAGATGAAGAAAAGTCTTGTATTAACCACCTTGACCCTTCGAACCTTACCACCCTATTGTCTCCGGATTTTTATTTACTGTCATTGTTGAAAGCCAATGAAGAGATCAGTAAATTGATAGAATTTATCAACTAAAAGAAATCAACTCAAATAAAGCAGGCAGGTGTGTGGAAATCTTTAACGGGGCGGAAAAAACTACGAATAAGAAATTAGAAAAACAACATAAGTTAAACAAAAAAAATTATAATGAAGAGAAACGATAGTTGAGTGAATTTATTAAATTGTGGTTAAGACTTAAGAGCCACCTTGGGGTGTTAGAAATAGGTAAATGTAAAGGCAAATGCTAATAAGTAAACAAAGTAAATATAAATCTATAGTGTTTGTTAGGAACTAAGTAAATGTTTTTAATTAAATCTCATATTGATTGTCTTACTTTTTGAAATATAGCTTATATATTTATTAAACAACTTTATTTTATACGATTTTAAGATAAAATCTAACATAATATCAGAACTAAACTATATTCTTAGAATTTTAAACTTTGTTGTTCACGCACAAGTCAACCGTATGCATAAAACTGGCAAAGTGTAAGAATCACTATTTTACACTATCTAATCTAATGATGAGCGTATATTAATAAGATTTTATCAAAAAAAAAAATTACACTTTTAATTTCATAATCATTAATTGCTTTGAAAATACAAGTCACATTTGAAGTTTCTTCCCAAATAAAATTTGTATTCTCACTTAGGACTTAGACTCTCTTCATGCTCATCCACCAAGGCTAGAAGATTATGTGTTCTTTCCAATCAGTGGGCAGCCATCGTGCAGCTTCAGATTAGGAAGGTTTGACCACACGGATTCCGATAATATATTCAGACCTTTTTGTGCTTGAGCACCAGAGGCTTGACACTTATGTATTTGTTGTATCCTTACTTGTTGTATGCTAACAAAGGATGATCCCAAGGTCCTTCATGGTTGTATACCAACCGACCTATCATTTATCTTGTATGCATGTTTCAAATTGATATTCGAATGCTTTCAGTCGCAGTTGAATGCTTTTAGACTATGTCTAGTAAACTCTAGGTTAGACTTAGATAAAAGAACACAACAAATAGATTAAGGAAGAACACTCACTTATCCTTGTTTAACACCAAGCTCCAACAACGATTTCACGAGCTTCTCTACATCCATGGAAGACTCGCCACCTTCCCTCACAGCCCCAATAGCTTCCTCTCTCATCAACTTCGCTCTTCTCTTCTCAGCACTGTCTCTAACCATAACCGCTTTCACGACCTGACCCCACTCATCCGGGTCGGGCACAAAATCCGACCCTTCACAAACCCGCACCCCTAGCCCTCTATCTTCCACCAACATCTTAGCATTCACAAACTGATCCGCCTCCATGGGCCACCCCACAATCACAACCCCACTCGTCATCGCCTCCAACACCGAGTTCCATCCGCAGTGACTCACAAACCCCCCCACAGCTCGGTGACTCAGTATCGCCACTTGTGGGGCCCACCCGGTTACAACCAAGCCCCGACCCGAAACCCGATCCGCAAACCCCTCCGGTACCAACCCGAACCCTTCATCCATTTCTTCCTTCGTGGAAGCCGTCTTCACCACCCACACGAATCTCGTTTCGGATTTTTCTAATCCCACCGCCAATGCTTCCATTTGTTCCTTTCTCATCAACTTCTGACTCCCAAAGCAAACGTACAACACCGACGCTTCTTCCTCCACCTCGTCAAGCCAACGCAAAACCTCGGATCCTCTATTTGGGTCGGACTCAGCCCGACCCAATCCCAACGGCCCGACCGAAAACACACTCTTATGACCCAACTCTTCTTTAATGTGATCCAAATAAGAACCCTCCAACGCGCGGAACGTGTTGAACACGCATCCCCAGCTCGCGTCGTTAAGAAGCATGCTCTCTCTAACAAACTCAGACTCCGGCTCCGATTCCTTGTAGCGGAGGAACAACGTGGGGAGGTGCTCCCTCTTAAACGACGGCGTTCCCGGAATTTCGGGAAAATTAATAATATTATTATCTCCCTGTGAATTGTAAAAGTGTAGATTTTTCCAGCAGCGCTGGAGGATGGCGATTAAGGACGCGCCGGAGCAGTAGAACGTGATCCTAGGAATACTGAGTTGGGAAGCGAGTTGCTGAGTCCAACCGAGGAAGAAATCGGAGACGAGTGCTACAGGAGGGTTACTGTGGGTTGCGAACCAGTGGATAATTTCTGGTTGGAGTTTGGAGAGGGCGTTGATGAAGGGGTAGTTTCCTCTGTTGCCGACCTCACGGACGTTCTCTGCGCCAGCGGGGATGTTAGGGTGGGGAGGGAATGGGAGAACTAAAGTTTGGACCGTGTTTGGATGCGAGGATAAGAGAGGGTTTAAGATAGGAACGTTTTTTGGTGTGATTATGATTGTGACGGTTAGGCCTCGTAGGGCTAAGTGGTGGATGAGGTCGAGGAGTGGGAGGATGTGGCCCTGTGCTGGGTATGGGAACGCCAGGATGTGAACTTTGTTCATGGTGTTTGGTGTTGTTGGAATTTGAAGACAGAGAACTAGCCAATTGCAAGATTAATATAATGAAAGGGTTGATAACTTAATATGCAGCAAAAGCATTTTGAGAAGAGAATACTAGAATAAAATATTAGTTGTGGTGCAGAATTGTTGGTTGTCAGTAGCTTTTTGACTTCACTCATCATGACTTATCAGGTGTGCTGTGAGAGGGACCTGTTGCTAGATTTTTTACTATGAAATTTGTTTGGCTTTGTGGACGGAAATAAAAAGATAAAAAAATGAGATTTTTTTTTTGAATTAAAATAGGTTGCGAAAGATGTAGGTAGATCTACAGAAATTTTTTCTTGTGTCTTTTCTTTCTCCTTAAATCAAACGCAGTCTAAATGTTACGCTTGTACTTTAATTTTGCTACTCTTTAATTTTTTATATGAGATTTTTGGCTTTTTTATTTTTTTATTTGAAAAAAAAAACTGTAACTTTAATCTGATTTTCAATATTATTAATTGTAAAGCACCAATTTTTTCTTATTAATTTTTTAATTTAATGGTTGATTAATAATATGTTAATATTATGATGTGATAAAAAATATTAAAACTTAACAATTATAAACTAATTTATTTTATTATACTGTAGAAAATGAAAATATATGTATCTATATGAAAAATTAAAAATTGAACTAAAATTATAATTTTTTAAAAATTTAAAATTAAAATTAGAAAATAATAAAACAAAAACACAAATAAAAAATTAAAGAGAGATTAAAATTAGTATAATTTAGTTAAAAATTAAAATACTTATTCACGCGTCTCACGAGTTTCGATCACAGTGTGTCTTGGTCTCCGTCAACGTAGTGGGGACATGCTTCAACGCAATTATTGAGCTCTTTGTTGATTGGCGCGTTTTTATTATTCACTCGCGCGTTGATGGTTAAAATTCTGTCTAATGGCTTAACTACCGCTATCGTCTTTTTAAGTCGTTCTTGAGTCTTTCCATTAAAATATGTTTTTTGATAGTATTTCTTTTTTACACTTAGCTTCCATTTAGATTTGAAAAATTTAATGAACACCCCAAATCCTTACGTAATAGAAGAAAAAGTATAAGTATAAAGAGAAATTAAATGTGTTATGATAGAAAGAAAAAGATAAAGAGACATTAAATGTGTGGTATTGTTAAGGTGCATGGTTATCAAAATCACGTTTTAAATCATAGAATAGTAAGATTCTGATTCCAAGAAACCACATCAAGTTAAAATTAGAGTAGAATTAAAATCAGAATAGACTCGGCCGAGTTAGCACAGACTCGGGCGAGTTAAGGTAGACTCGCAAGTATGTGGGTTTACGAAAAACCCAAAATGACGTCTTTTAATTTCGTTCACACTTCATTTTCTCTTCCTCATTCAAAGGTTCGTGCTTCGTGTTGCTTGCAACTGCTTAATCGTGTTTCTTCCTCCTCATGACGTGTTTGGTGTCGGAGTGTGACGGTAAAGTCCAACGGTGAAGGGATCCTCCGCGAGACCACGACGATGAAGTTCGAGTGCGAGTGTGCAACGGTGAACTTCGAGTGCCACTGTGTTGTCTATGCGAGTTCAAGAGTAGGTTTTTTTCGATCCCTTCACGGCTTCACTAACTGACCATTGCTTGTTTCTATGACTGTGATTGTGATTTTTCCCCCTTTTTATTTTTGTCAAGTGTTTTGCCCTTTGCTATTTACAATGCTAGTTAAGAAGGCATGAATTAGTTGTGGAGTTGGTGTAACTCATCAAGCTCATTTCACTTATCAAATCGCAGAATCCTGCAAGTTCTTGTTGATCTCGTTTCACTTGGTCGTGTTTTTGTTGTTGATCCTGCAAGTTCCCGCAAGTTCTGTGTTTTCTTCCTTTTGATGTGATTCACTGTTTCTTGTCGTGGATGCCATTGTTTATTGGAAACAAATTTGATTAGTGATTATTTTGTGTTTGATTCTACGAAAGTTTGTGGTAGAGATTTTTTCTGCTTATGAACTCGTGTTTAATATTCTAATTAGACTCCCTCTATTCCCCACCCAATTCGTAGCCATATGCCTAATTAGACAATTAGACAGTGATAAATTATAATCACCAATTAGAGGCATAGTGTTAGTGGGTTTGTGAAGTTGATACTTGATAATGAACATTTAATCCTTCCTTCACAATGCCATTTTACCTTACTTTATTAATGTCTATAACTTATTATATTTTTTGCTAATTCATGCCGCACTAGTTAGACCCTTATGTTGTTTCTTTGAAGAAAAAAACTTAACAAACCAAAACCCACACAACACAACACCTCAAATCTTAAGTTGTGGCCAGTAACTTTGAAAAATCTTAAGTGTAATGCTTTAAGTGGCATTGAGGTGATTGTTTTTGTTTAATCCCTTTGGTAATTCTCGTTGGTAATGCTTTGGTTTGAATTATGCAACTATGCAAGTGTCAACAATATCTATAAGGAGGAAAATACCAAAAAAAAAAACAGTGCTATTTTTAGCTACATTATTTTACTAGCTTTGTGTAAGCATTGGGTTATTTAGGATTCTCTTTTACTCTAGCTATATTATTTAGTTTCATTGGGTGTGGATTGTGGACTATGTTAGTTTATTGAATTATTGTTAAAGTTTGTTAATTTCATTTATTTTAGGGTTGAAATATTTACTTATGATGTTATATATAGGAATATTAATATATTTTTTTTAATTGAGTAAACTCTTACGAGTTTAAGATTCGATTCTATGAGTCGAGTTTACGGAGCCTCTACGAGTCAACGTTTGATAATCTTGCTAAGGTGTTTAAAATAATGAATTTTTTTAATTTTTATGCAAACTTAAGTAGTACTATTTGTCAACCATTTCAAACAATAATATTCTCCACCCTAAATTTATCATCTAATATTTTATGTTTAAAATATATTTTTTGTCTTATAAATATATTAAAGTTCGAATTTTGTCCATGTAAAATTTTTATTTGTTTTTCGTCATCATAAAATTATAATGGTGTATTTTTTGGCTCTGAGCTAGGTTCAAACTCATCCAAACCTATCCAAACATACGTGACATTTTTTAGTTTATTTATTAAAAACAACTTTTGGGGTTTTTTGTAGCAATTTTGGGGGCTTAAACACCCCCCCCCCCCCCCCCACACACACACACACAAATTGCATAAATGCAAAAATCAAAACACGATTTTTGGAGGCTAAAAAATTACCACAAATTATAGAGAAAAAAATATGCAAGAATTGAAGTCGTTTCCCTAACAACACAATACCATCACCATCCAACACCATAATAAACCCAAATAAAAAAACCTCAACAAATCCAAAATTAGAGATTGTAGAAGGATTTATGATAGGAAGGGAATCATGGCTCAACATAACACTACAAGCACGAGTGAAAGGCCCAAAATGAAGATCATCCCACCAAAACATCTAAAAGATTATGTCTAACCAATTTTGTTAGAGAAGTGTTGAGTTGGCACTGTAGTAGTGGTTGGGTTAGACTGAAGGAATATGTTTGTCCGCCATTTGTCTATCATTTATCATTTTGTTATTTGTTGTTTGTTATTTTCATTCTTGCATCTGTATTACAACATGATGAGAATCCTAAAACTGCCCAAATACCATGACCAGGAGTAGGACCAAACAGTCAGAGGATACCCTCCAACAAATGGTATCAGCCATACTTAACAAGGCTCAGGTGGACAATGATGAAGGCCCATACCAAGAATCTTGATTGTTGTTGAAGGCTCAAACTAATTTGAAGACCCATGCCAAATATGTTTTTTTTCTATTTCTATTTTTTCGTTGTCATTTTGGCCCAAAGTAATTTGAAGGCCCATGCCATTTTTTTTCTATTTTTGTTTTAATTTTAAATTAAATAAAATTGGTGCCTTTCCAGTTGTACCTCAGATATGCTATATGTATTGAACTTGTTTTCAATAGAAGGGACTTTTGGCATTTTGTGAATATTTTGTGAGAGCTTCTCTCTGGGTTCCTTGTTGAAGCAATCTCAGACTTATCAAGGTAATTCTTGTTACGTCTACCCTGACTTATCTTCCCTCCCTGGAAGTGGCGTCATCCAAACTCTATGACCTGTATCAAGCGTCCGCTCCTAGTAAGGATCACATTATCTGGTATCAAAGCTTCGGCTCTTGAAACAGGTTCTATCCTATCCAATTTTTATTTTTTATTTTTTTCTTTGTAATTGGTTTCAGGTTCGTGTTTGTGCTGTAATTTGCGTTCTTGTTTCGATCTTGTTTTATTCTTGTTTCGTTGTTGCTTCGCTCTTGTTCTTGCTTCGTTCTGTTTCAATTCTGTTTCAAAATTCCGTTTGAATTCTGTTTCAATTCTATTCCAATTTTGTTCCAATTCTGTTTCAAATTCTGTTTGGGGACAAATTCTGTTAGGGGGCCAACTTGCATATTTTCCTATTGAACAAATTGTCTAATTTCCTATTGAATTTGGACTATTGGAATTGATTGATTGATGAACAGTCTATTATCCTAGACAAATTTTGAAAGGAACGCCTTATAAAAATGTTGCAGAAAGTCTGAACAAAAAAGTGGGTGTTTGATCTTTGTATGCGGATTTGAGGCAGTTAGAGGCATTTTTTTTGGAAAAAATAGAAGACCAAATCCCTTTTGGGATTAACCCAAGGATTCTCCTCTCAATTGTAAGCGTTTTGATATATAGTGGGTCTGAAATGGACAACCATAACGAAAGTTATGACCATTAGAAAATTACATGTCATCTTTGCTATTCTATTCTTCTTCTTTTCTGTGATTGAGAAGTTTCTTTGTTTCTTCTACCTGTTATTGAGTTTTTGTTATCTGTTATTGAGTTTCTGTTATATGTTATTGAGTTTCTGTTATCTGTTATTGAGTCTGTGATAATTAATTTGTTTTCTTTCCTGTTCTATTACCTTATGTGTCCAATTTGATTCATCCAGGAACTTAAGAGGGAGTGAGTGGTAAAAGGCAAGAGTGAAAACATCACATAAAAGCCTATATTGAGAGCATCAAACACAAGTGTGCTTCCATCAAAGAGAGAAACACGTGAGAAGAGTATAGTGAGGTCCTGAAACCTGTGTTTAAATTACTGCAAATTTTTCTGTTCCTTAATTATGGCAGGAACTGGTGACGATGGTGGTGAATATCATCAACTGGACGAATCTCAACGTTTGTTACTGGACGTGATGACTACACAGATGTAACGTTTGCTGAATTGTAACAATGAAGAGCTCTATGGATGAATTGAAGGATTGGAGAACCAACTAAATCAAAAATGCTGGAAGACATTATGGTGGGAACAGAGGGGGCAATGATGGACCCAAACAAAACAGAATGGAGGGGCAGAATAGAATTGAGGAAGTAAAACTCAATGTACCTCCTTCCAAAGGCAGGAGTGACCCAGACACCTACCTTGACTAGGAGATGAAGATTGAGCATGTATTCTCCTGCAATGATTATACTGCAGAGTAGAAGGTGAAATTAGCAGTAGTTGAATTCTCAGACTATGCCCTTGTTTGGTGGAATAAAAATCAAAGAGAGATGATGAGAGAGGAAGGGAGGGAGATAGATACATGGACTGAGATGAGAAGGGTTATGCGAAAGAGGTATGTTCCAACTAGCTATAGCAAAACCATGCGACAGAAACTCCAGAGGCTGTCCCAGGGAAGTCTGACTATGGAGGAGTACTACAAAGAGATGCATATGACACTAGTGAGGGCAAACGTTGAAGAGGGAATTGAGGACATAATGGCTCATTTTCTGAGTGGCCTAAATCCTAACATTAAAGACGTTGTTGAATTATAGGAGTACATGGAATAAGATGACTTGCTACATAAGGTAGTCCAGGTTGAGTAGCAGCTGAAGAGGAAAAATGCATTAAGAAGGAACTCATCCAACACCTTCAACTAGAATTGGACCAATAGATCCAAGAAGGAGGGAGGCAACTCGTCCAGCCCATCAACACAGTCTCCACATGGAAAGTCATCAGTGCCTAGTGCTGGAATCAAGCATAATTCTGCCTCATCATCCAACACCGGTACCAAAAACATAAAATGCTTCAAATGCTTAGGCAGATGATATATTGCTTCTGACTGTCCAACTAGGAGGACCATGATCATAAAGAAAGATGGATAAATCACCAGTGAATCTGAAATAATTGAAGAAGAAAAAGTGGAAGAAGAGCTCGAGGAGGAAGCTATGCAGGGTGATATGCTAATGGTGAGAAGGCTCTTGGGAAGTCAGATTCAGCCACTAGATGACACCTAAAGAGAAAATATTTTCCTCACCAGATGTACAATTAATGGTAAGCTTTGCTCTTTAATTGTTGATGGAGGAAGGTGTACGAATGTTGCAAGTTCCAGGTTAGTGTCCAAACTGAATTTGGATACTAAGCCCCATCCTAGGCCATACAGACTTCAGTGGCTTATTAAAGATGAAGAAGTAAAAGTGACTCAGCAGGTTGAGGTGTGTCTCACCATTGGAAGATACAACGATAGGGTGCTGTGTGATGTGGTTCCAATGGAGGCGACTCATATACTGTTAGGAAGACCATGGCAGTATGACACCAAAGTAGTGCATGATGGCTTCACCAACAAGATTTCTTTCCAACACCATGACCAGAAAATTATTCTTAAACCTCTATCCCCTAGAGAAGTGTGTGATGACCAAATTAGAATGAGAGAAAGAGAGAACAAGAGAAAGAAAAGAATGAAGCACCAAAGAGGAATAGGAAAAAGAAGAGTGATACATGTGAGGGAAAGAGTGATACACATGAGAGAAAAAGTGATACACATGAGAGAAAATTTAATTGTTTAGCAAAGGCGATTGAAGTGAGGAAAGTGTTACTTGCTCGTGAGCCACTCTATCTACTGTACTGCAAAGACAATAAAGTTTTTGTTGATAATTCTAATGAGTTAACTATTTCTGCTTCTCCTAGTGTTGAACTCTTATTGAAGGAATTTAAAGATGTCTTTCCCAAGGAGGTTCCTCATGGACTGCCACCTTCAAGAGGCATAGAACATCAAATTGACCTCCTTCCAAGAGCTTCATTGCCTAACAGGCCAGCTTACAAAAGCAATCCCCAAGAGACTGAGGAGATTAAGAAGCAAGTGCAAGACCTCATGCAGAAGGGGTGGATGCAAGAAAGCTTGAGTCTGTGTGTCGTCCAGTTATTCTAGTGCTGAAGAAAAACAGAACTTGGAGGATATGCATAGACTGTAGAGCCATCAACAACATCACGGTAAAGTATAGACATCCCATTCCTAGGCCATGTTCGTCACCCTGTGGGGGACGTTCTGCTATAAGGTGATGTCCTTTGGGCTCAAGAACGCCAGGGCAACCTATCAACGGGCTATGGTGGCTTTGTTCCACGACATGATGCACAGAGAAATCGAAGTCTACGTAGACGACATGATCGCCAAGTCTAAAACTGAGGAGGAACACCTTGTCAACTTGCGGAGGTTGTTCAAGAGGCTCAGGAAGTACCAATTGAGGTTAAACCCCGCTAACTGCACCTTCGAGGTCAAGTTGGGAAAACTGCTGGGTTTCATTGTAAGTCAGAAAGGAATAGAGGTGGACCTCGAAAAGGTAAAAGCCATCCTCGAGATGCCAGAATTGCATACCGAGAGGCAGGTCCGAGGTTTCTTAGGGCGTTTAAACTACATTTCCAAATTCATATCACAGCTCACAGCTACCTGTGAACCACTTTTCAAACTCTTACGCAAGAACCAGTCCGTCCACTAGGACGAGGATTGTCAAGAGGCGTTTGGAAAAATCAAACAGCGCCTCATGAACCCTCCAGTACTTATGCCACCGGTGCCCGAGAGACCTCTCATCATGTACATGACAGTTTTGGACGAGTCGATGGGGTGCATGCTGGGGCAGCATGACGAGTCCAGAAAAAGAAAGCGAGTCATCTACTACTTAAGTAAGAAGTCCACGGCCTGTGAGATGAACTACTCCCTGCTGGAAAAGACCTGTTGCGCTTTGGTATGGGTGTCCCACCGTCTAAGACAATACATGCTGAGCCATACCACCTGGTTGGTATCCAAGATGGACCCAATCAAGTACATCTTTGAGAAGCCCGCTCTCACGGGGCGGATCGCTCGGTGGCAGGTTTTGTTATTTGAGTTCGATATAGTCTACGTCACCCAAAAGGCGATACAGGGAAGCGCCTTGGCGGACTATTTGGCTCAGAAGCCTCTCAATGATTATCAACCCATGCATCCCGAGTTCCCAGATGAGGACATCATGGCCTTATTTGATGAGAAGCTAGACAAAGGCAAGGACAAGTGGATCGTGTGGTTCAATAGAGCGTCTAACGCTCTGGGCCATGGCATTGGGGCAGCATTGGTCTCTCCGGACAATCAATGCATACCTTTCACGACAAGACTTGGTTTCGACTACACCAACAACATGGTTGAATACAAAGCATGCGCCCTGGGTGTCCAGGCAGCAATTGACTTCAACGTCAAGCTACTCAAGGTGTACAGAGACTCGGCACTGGTGATTCACCAGTTGAGAGGAGAGTGGGAAACTAGGGATCATAAGTTGATACCCTACTAGACTTATATCAAGGAGTTGGCTGAGTTCTTTGATGAGATCTCTTTCCAACACGTTCCCCGAGAGGAAAATCAAATGGCAGATGCGCTTGCCACTTTAGCGTCCATGTTCCAGCTAACACTGCACGGAGACCTTCTATACATTGAGTTCAAGTGTCGTGGCAGGCCTGCACATTACTGTTTGGTAGAAGAAGAGCGGGACGACAAGTCATGGTATTTCGACATCAAGTGATACATTGAAAGTAAGGAATACCCATCGGAGGCTTCCGAAAACGAAAAGAGGACATTAAGGAGATTGGCGGCCGATTTCTTCTTGAGCGAAAGCATACTATACAAGAGAAACCATGACATGGTTTTACTCCGATGCGTGAATGCTAAGGAAGCAGAGCGCATGTTGGGGGAGGTCCACCAGGGCTCCTTTGGTACGCACGCTAACGGGCATGCCATGGCTAGGAAGATCCTGAGGGCGGGCTATTATTGGCTCACCATGGAGAGTGACTGTTGCCTCCATGTAAGGAAGTGTCACAAACGCCAGACGTTTGCGGACAATGTCAACGCTCCGCCCCTGCCATTGAATGTATTGGCCACGCCGTGGCCCTTTTCCATGTGGGGGATATATGTGATCGGGGCCATAGAGCCCAAAGCTACGAACGGACATCGTTTCATCTTGGTTGCGATCGATTACTTCACCAAGTGGGTCGAAGCTGCCTCGTATGCTAGCGTCACGAGGAGTGTGGTGATCAGGTTCATCAAGAGGGAGATAATCTGCCGATATGGGTTGCCAAGGAAGATTATCACAAACAATGGCACCAATTTGAATAATAAAATGATGGGGGAAATGTGCGAGGAATTTAAGATCCAACACCACAATTCCACACCCTACAGACCCAAGATGAATGGAGCGGTGGAGGCAGCCAACAAGAATATCAAGAAGATTATTCAGAAAATGACCGTGTCATACAAGGACTAGCACGAGATGCTCCCTTTCGCGTTGCCTGGTTACCGAACCTCAGTGCGCACTTCGATCGGGGCAACGCCATTTTCATTGGTGTACGAAATAGAGGTCGTGCTACCATTTGAGGTGGAAATCCCCTCATTAAGAATCTTGGCGGAGTCCGGATTAACGGAATCAGAGTGGGCCCAAGTGCGTTTCGATTTGCTCAATCTCATAGAAGGCAAGCGTCTGGCCGCTATGAGCCATGGGCGTTTCTACTAGAGACGGGTGAAGAATACTTTTGACAAGAAGGTACACCCGCGCAAGTTCAACGAAGGGGACCTGGTGCTGAAGAAAGTCTCCCAAGCCCTAAGAGACAATAGGGGAAGTGGGCCCCAAACTACGAAGGGCCCTTCATCATAAAGAAAGCTTTCTCTGGAGGGGCCCTTGTGCTCACCAACATGGATGACGAGGAACTACCTTCACCCGTAAAGGTCGACATCGTCAAGCGATACTACGCTTGAGGCTTGGGGCAACTAAGAGAGTCGCTGCATGTTTGTTTTATGTGGTTTCCCCCTAGGGATTCCTGTCCTTTGTAAGCTTTAGTCGCAATCATTTAAAGAGTGTTGGATTGATGATTCATTGTTCCGACCCTCGCATTGTCCCTTTTTGCTTTAAAGATGCATGTTCTTCTAATGATCTGAGCCTCTTCGCTCGATCCATGGGGATGCCTTAAGCGCTTGATTAAAATTGAACCCTATAGGCTTTTGTTAAAAGTTATTGCACTTAGACTGCCCATGCATACACATGCACATGCATATTTCTTATCTTATGAATCGAAAGACAGGAACAGGTTTGTTTCAAGCGATGGTCAATACCATGCCAAATCCAAGACAGAGATAAACCAAGGTAAGTGGTAGCGTAGTCATGTATTGCTGCGTGATTCCATTTCCTGCTTTCAGAGGATCGGGGACGGGTACGAGCAGACGCTAGGCCCACGATCACCAAATCATCATCATCCCACGATTGTCTCCAGATGTTAAGGGGGAACTACTGATAGACAACCTAATATCCTTTAAGTTTCTGCCTGTTATTATTGTTTATTCAACTATTTCTCTAGGGTGATGATCGAATATGCCTAACTTATCCTTGGGACTCTGAGTAAACGAATGCTGACCCGTAGGGAACACACAATTTCTTCACAAAGAATTTTGCAAAAAAATAAAAATAAAAATAAAATAAAAAAATGCACAGGGTTAGCTCGCCTGGGCGAGCACCCCCCTGCACGAATTAGTTTTAAAAAAGAAGGGGAGGGTGAGTTTCTTCACCCAAAACTCCCCCCCCCTCACTCACAAAAAACGCAACACCAACGGGGACCACAAGTTGGCAACCCCTAAATCACCCTTTTTTGCGCTTTTGCTTCCATTTTTGGTACTCCTACTCACTCCAACAATTAAGTACGTCATTCTTTGGTTCTCTAGATTTCCATTGATTCATTTTTGGCAAAATTCATGAGACAATGTGTGCTCGAATTCATGATTGTGTTGGAATTGGGGGGTTGTATGGGATGGCCGTAGGCCAATTGCATATTCTGAAGTGATTGGACATGTCACATTGCCCCCATTCCCCACTTTTTCGTGCCTAAAGGTGCACCCACCAAGTGCTCGGTGAAATGCCTCAATGGCATGTGAGCATATTTTGGTGAGTTTTGTTTGTGGGACTAACTTGGGCATAGGTGGCTGCCATTGTTGGGTTTAGGGAATACTTTTAGAAACTAGGATAAGCGCCAAAAATAGGACTTAGGCCTAGGAACACCAAGCTTTGATTTTGAATGCAAGAGAGCATGAAGATGAGAGCATGGTGGTGAGGATTTCCCTTTAGAACAACATTCAATTTTGGGCTGCACCCTGATGTTTCCCTTACACCTAGATGTTTAGAAATGTTGTTCATCATGACCATTAAGGTGTAGAGTAGGTAGCAAAAATGCCTTTGTTAGTTTCCTAATTAATTTAGGTAGCAAAAATACTTTTGTTAATTCATTCATATAGGTAGCAAAAATACCTTTATTGATTTATTCCTTTGACTATGTATATATCATGGTTTAGGTAGCAAAAATACTTGAATGTGTATATATATGTAATTTTAGGTGGCAAAAATAAGTTGAATATGTATATATGTAATTTAGGTAGCAAAAATACTTGGATGTGTGTATATGTAATTTTTGGTAGCCAAAATGCCTCATGTGTTGCATGTTAGGTAACAAAAATACCTTGTTAATGTAGGTAAGAAAAATACCTTGTTAATTTGTATGTAAAATGCCTTGTAAATCTGTATGTAATTTAGGTAGCAAAAGTACTTGAATACGCATAAAGTATATTAAGGTAGCCAAAATACTTTGAAATGCATGTATGTGATCTTAAGGTAGCCAAAGTACTTTGAAAATGCGTGTATGTGATTTAGGTAGCCAAATGCTTTGAATGCGTGTGAGTTTGCCCAAATTCACATTGACGTTTGCATGTTGGAAGGAGTGGTATACCCCTTTTGCTTGGTCTTGCTTGTAAGACGACAATTCTTGGTAAGCTAACTTCCTGAATGTTTTGTGTTCCACAGGAGATGGCTCCAAAGAAGCTCTCCACAAAGAGGTCCAGGAGGGACACCCATGGAGAAGGCTCTAGCGCCCACGCAGAGTTTGACAGTCATCGGTTCCGGAGTGCCGAGCACCAGCAGCGCTTCGAGGCCATCAAGGGATGGTCGTTCCACAGGGAGAGGCACGTACAGCTCAGGGAGGATGAGTACCCAGACTTCCAGGAAGAGATAGCTTGCAGGTATTGGGCACCGCTAGTGATTCCCACAGCCAAGTTCGACCCTGAGATAGTAATAGAGTTCTACGCCAACGCCTGGCCCACGGAGGAGGGAGTTCGGGACATGCGCTCGTGGGTAAGGGGTTAGTGGATTCCCTTCGACACAGATGCCCTTAGCCAGTTCTTGGGCCACCCGCTGATCTTGGAGGAGGGCCAGCAGTGCGAGTTCAGCTAGAGGAGGGATCAAGCCTCTGGCTTTGACGAGGAGGCCATCGCCCAGCTGTTATGCATACCGGGGCAGGACTTTGCCTGGACCGCTGCAGGGAGGCGGGTGCGGATCATGCGCACCAACATGACTACTCTGACTCAGATATGGATGACGTTGCTACTCAGCAACGTCCTGTCTAGTGACCATAACTCTGACCTCCCTCTGCCTAAGTGTCAGCTGGTGTATGCCATCCTGACACGGATGACCGCTCACGTGGCCCAGGTAATTGTTGACGCCATTTATTTGTTTGCAGGGACGTCGCCAACTAGGCACCCTTTGGACCCGGAGAAGTCCAATAGGTCCCTGGGGTTTCTGGCCTTGATCACGGGCCTCTGCCAATTCTATGGAGTACCTGTCGCCCCCAGCAAGGTAATCTGGCCACCAATCACCCGAGCTTTCATCGAGAAATATTGCAACCCTAGGCAGGCGTAGGGGGACGCACATCAGGCCGCGAATGCTTCACCACCTCAGCAGCCCGATTCGGCTAGACCACTGAGCGTGGAGCAGTATCTACTACATATGGTTCGTCAGCAGGCGGCCAACCACCGAGGACAGGTGCAGTTGCATGAATGCCTCTACCGTTTCAGCCTCAGCCAGCAGGGACAGGGCTCCACTCCTTTTGTATGCCCTACCCCAGAGCAATTCGGGGCTGAGGTCACGTGGCCTGGAGACTGGCCCACTGAGGAGGGAGCTGAACCAGCGGGATCCCCCGGTTATGCGGAGGAAGCCCATATGGACGAGGACATGACCGACCTGCTTGGTTGCCTGGGAGGGAGCAAAGCCACACGATCGAGGTTGCCGGACTTGTGATTCCTACTCATCTAACATTAATGTTTTCAGTTATTGTGTTTGTTTCCATTGTGATCTAACATTACTGTTTTTAGTTATTGTGTTTGTTTCCATTGTGATCTGGCATTGCAGCTCATAGTTGTTTTGTCATTCATTTTTTTCATTGTGACTTACCATTGCGGTTTTTTCCAGTTACTTTGACGTTGTGATTTGACGTAGGTAGGCCTTGTGTACCCTCGTTTGCACAACTTTTCAGAAAAATGTGATCGCAGATATCAACTATGTCTGGGGTGCATGTTGTTTTTTACTTTTTTGTAAAAAAAAAAACAAAATGGCTAAAAAGAAAAATAAATATAGTTAACTGAAAAGCCAACACGCTTTGAAAAAAAAAGAAGATGAACTTACCGTTTAGAACACGGCCGATTTCCTAGGGAAAATATGTGTACACCTAAAGGGTGGATGCTGTTCGTTTTTTCTCAAGCCCCCGAAACAGATTCAGATGAATGCATGAATTGATAAAATAACATGTTTTGAAAACACTGGGTTGACTTAAATAGGAAGAATGAGCCCTAGTGTCACATAACCACAAAACTTGGTGCTTGAGTGTCCACATGGGTGCATGCATGACCAGTTTTGCATAAATATCTAAATTCATCATTGTTGTGTGCGTGTCATGGAAATGATATGGGACATTCCCTTATCCCTGAACCGCTGGCCAAACCAATGCCCTGACATACATCATGTCTAGCCGCTCTACAAGCCTTGAGCCAAAATCCCAACTCACCATAAACCTTGATCCAAGGTGAGAATGTTCATCCTCGCCCTCAGAAGAAAACAAAAAAAAAAAAGAAGAAGAAAAAGAAGTTTTCGATCAAAGATCGGAAGAAAACAAAAGAAAAAGAAAGTTCCCGATCAAAGATCAGAAGAAAGCAAAAGAAAAAGAAAATTCCCAATCAAAGATTGGAAGAAAGCAAAAAAGAAAGGAAAGATTCCTGATCAAAGATAGGAAGAAAAGAAATATGCAAAAAGGTCTTCAGACCAGACAATATTAGAACAAATACAGACTTGTCACGAGAAAATACGAAAAGAAAGGAAACCATGACTTGAAGTGGTCCTCTCCCTTTGATTGTCAACCAAAATCCTGTGCGTTGGCGACTTTTTCGCCCCGCACTAAACAAAAACAGAGAAAAGGAACAGGCCGAAATGCCCAGAGCCAAGTTTCCCACCAAAAACACCATTCCCGAAAAAGCCCTATTGAGTGCGGAATTAGGATGAAACACTTGCCTGTGTGAGGTTCATACACTTTGAGTGATTTTCTTCTATTTTTGTTGGACCCAGTGTTTTCTCCAAATGATCATTTATGAGTGAAACGCAAACACCCTAAATCTCATTTGCGGTTATGAGAAAATTCTATCAGTAGGTTTCCTTCCCTAATAGGCACATTATTTTTCTTCGAAATATGTGTTGCTTTGATTGGTCGGGAGTTTGTTCTCTTTACTAAAGCATGTTCGCATTTTAGTGAAAGAACATCGAGGCTACATTAGTTTCACTGTTGTCATCCAGAGACGTCGAGTCCGATGACACGCGGACACACCTTATGGTTATCCACACCTTTTGTCAGCTAGAGGCAAGCGAGCCCGTTGACATGCAGAGACCAATGTGGTCATCTACACCCTTCTTGGAGATGTCAGCGTCTTCCGACCGAGACAACAAAAAAGTCTCAATTTTGCTATCATGACCCAAGGGTCCAGTAGCACGTGGACACACCTTATGGTTATCTGCACCTTTTGTCAGCTAGAGGCAAGCGAGCCCGTTGACACACAGAGACCAATGTGGTCATCTGCACCCTTCTCGGTGATGTCAGCGTCTTCCGGCCGAGACCGCGAAAAAGTCTTAATTCTACTATCGTGACCCGAGGGTCCGGTAGCACACGGACACACCTTATGGTTATCTGCACCTTTCATCAGGTAGAGGCAAGTGAGCCCATTGACACGTAGAGACCAATGTGGTCATCTGCACCCTTCCCGGAGATGTCAGCGTCTTCCGACTGAGACCGCAAAAAAGTCTCAATTTTGCTATCATGACTCGAGGGTCCGATAGCATGTGGAGATACCTCATGGTTATTTGCACCTTTATCATCCAGAGACGACAAGTCCGATGACTCGTGGAGACAATATATAGTCACCTACACGCTTCCTATCCAAAGACTATCAAAGTCCTTTTTATCATCTAGAGACGAACAAGTCTGATGGTATCGGGATCATGATGGTCGTCCACTTCTAATCATGTTGAAGATTGTTGCAGATTTTACCTTTGTCATCCAGAGACATTCAAGTCCGATGACGCGCAAGACTCGTCTCTGCTAACCAGAGACGATCAAGTTCGATAGCATGTGGAAACATCATGGCTATCCAGTTTTATCACTTTCAAGGCACTGAGGTTTTACTAATGCTCCTGATGCCTTTTCTGTTCTTTCTGATGACAGGTTTCGCTGGTTGGGCTATTAATCGGGCGAGTGAGTTTTCGCTTGAACGAAATTAGTGTCTTATCTTTACTTCCCTTTTGTCTCCAATAAAAGATAAGTAAAGATGGGCAATTGTCATACCCTAATTTCATTCGAGGATACTTGCGGTCGGATGTCGAACCTTGCTTGCTCCCTTCGGGACCCTCAAAACGAGCATTTTTGTGTAATCTGTAAAGTTTCGCAACATTCTGAAAGTCAAAACAAGCATTGTTGCATAATCCGTAAAGTTTCGCAACATTCTGGAAGTCAAAACAAGCATTGTTGCGTAATCCGTAAAGTTTCGCAACATTCCAGAGGTCAAAACAAGCATTGTTTCAGAATCCGTAAAGTTTCACGACGTTTTGGAAGGAAGACAGGTATCATTGCGTAATCCTTAAAGTTCTGCAATGTTTCGAAAAGAAATCGATAAAAAAACTCAAAAGGGGTGTATTTAGTAAAAAAAGGGGTGTAAATAGTAATCTGGCCCACTTGGACCTTCTTGAATCTTCCAAAAAAGGACGGTGGCTTCTGGTGGAAGCAACCCAGCTTGCCTGGGCAAGCTAGGCGACAACCACCTCCCCTTTTTCTCCTATTAATAGGGGAAGGGGGCAGAGTAAATGGGTTCAGCCCTTTTGGTATTGGGGAATCACTCAAAATTAGTGAGAAAAATTATTTCCGTGAAGAAAATCCAAGCCGAGGCACTTCCGTAACGCTTCCGAGACGTTTCCGTAAGTGATTCTGTGGAAATTCTTCATCGTTCTTCATTGTTCTTCGATCTTCAACCGGTAAGTTTCTGAAATCGAATCTTTCAATTCATTTTATGCACCCTTAGTGGTCCCTACTTGTTTTATGTACTTTCACTTTCATGCCGTTTACTTTCCGTACCTTTTTCTTGTTCATTTTTAACAAGCTTTAACCGTATTTAAGTCGTTTTCTCGCCTAATAAATGATAAAATGAATCCCAACCGATCATTTGTGTTGTAATCTCGTTTAATCACCATTAAAATAAAATTCAACCGACCGTTCATGCTATAACCTCAGTTAAATAAAAAAAAGGCAAAAATAATAATAAAATAATCAAAATATCTTTGAATAAAATAATAAAAAAAATCAATCAGGCGTTTTTTCTTTGAAAGTTTCTTTGAATGAATTGACTAATAACCGGAGTGAAACTAAGGCTAAAATCAACTCACAAATCAATCTTTGTCCGCAAAAGTCACTCAAAACCGTTTTAAGGTCCAACGCCTTAAAAACGGTCTTCTTTGCTTTTATTGGATAAAATGAACCATTCAAAGCATAAAATCAATACATAACTTTATCGCTTTTTCAAGAACTATGTAGGTCGGAGTTCCTTATCGCAATTGAGGATACGTAAGAGCAAAAACCCCACTTTTGTCGACCACCCCAAGAGATTGTTAATGATTTAACGCCTTAACGTTTCTCTCCTTTTAAAAACCAAGAGATCGTTAATGGTCCAATGCCTTAATGTTTTTCTTCTTTCACAATCAAGAGATCGTTAATAGTCCAATGCCTTAATGTTTCTCTCTTTTCAGAAGAATCAAAAGATCGTTTACTGGTCCAACGCCTTAAATGACCTTTGTTCAAATTAAAATCTATCTTGCGAAAAAAGATAAAAACAACTTAACCGATGTTTAGTTCTGAAAGAACTACATAGGTTTAATTTCCTCATCGCAATTGAGGAATACGTAGGAGCAAGGGAAACACCTTTGTCGACCACAAAAAGATAAAAAATACAAAAAAGGTCCATAAAAAGCTAAAAAAACATAAAAAAGGGGAAAATACATAATTTTGAAGTCATATTTGCACACTTGATTAAAGGTTGTCGTCCCCTGTGATGGACGCATGGGGTGCTAATACCTTCCTCGTGCGTTAAAACAACTCCCGAACCTTTCACGATTAAAGTTCGTAGACCACACCTTTCCGGTTTTTCTGACGTTTTCCTCGAATAAACATTGGTGGCAACTCCGCGCGCCTTGCTCCCTTGGAAGACGCACCTGTGAGCCCTCGTGTCGCCCTCCTGTCGAAGGGTAGGTTGGGACAGAGGGCAAATGCTTTCCAAGAAGGAGGGAATGATGAGAATCCTAAAACTGCCCAAATACAGGGACCCATGACCAGGAGTAGGACCAAACAGTCAAAGGATATCCTCCAACAAATGGTATCAGCCATACTTAACAAGGTCCAAGTGGAGAATGATGAAGGCCCAAAGGCACTACCAAGAATCTTGATTGTTGCTGAAGGCCCAAACTAATTTGAAGGCCCATGCAATTTTTTTTTCTATTTTCGTTTTAATTTTAAATAAAATTAGTGTCTTTCCAACTGCACTTCAGATACACTATATGTATTGAACTCGTTTTCAATAGAAGGGACTTTTGGCATTTTGTGAACATTTTGTTAGAGCTTATCTCTGGGTTCCTTGTTGAACTAATCTCAGACTTATCATGGTAATCCTTGTGGTGTCTACCCTGACTTATCTTCCCTCTCTGGAATTGGCGTCATCCAAACTCTATGACCTGTATCAAGTAATCCGCTCCTAGTAAGGATCACATCACATCACCTTTGTATGTTTTCTATATATACTTAATATGTATTGAGCATAAGCAAGCAAGAAATATTATCTCTTTTCTCACCTTTCTTCTTAGGAGGCTCCCAATCCTTGAATTCTAGGGAGATAAGTGTTGAGATCCTAACATGTTTGGTTCTTTTATTAAGCTCCATGGTTGAGTCTACTCGTTCCAAGTCCAATATGGACCATATTAAGGATGTCATCGCCAAAATCACCTTTAATCAGCTCAGCCTTACCACCACTCAAAACAACATGTCCATCAAATTAAATTCCGCAATCATTTCATTCAATCCTAAAAAATTACCACTTTTATCTTGATGTAATTTTTTTTATTTAATCCTAGAAAAACCAAATTATGTTTAGCAAGACATTTCACAGCTGAAAATATTCTAACTAAAACTTGTCTCCAACGTTATTTCTCTTTCATAACCTCTTGTTGCCAGGTTTTATCAATTTTTTTATTTTTATTCAATCTTACTCTCAATTCATTTCAAGTATTCATGTTATTCATATGCTCAAAACTATTCTCATGATATTTAAGTCTCTCGTTAATATGTTGCCAATCTCTAAAGCCCTCATTTGCTAACAAACTCTTCTTATTATTAGATTTGAATAACTTACAACATAAACAATATACTTTATCAACATGTTTAGAATAAACCAACCATTTCTTATCACTAGTCTCACCATTGCTCAGCTTTCTAGAATAACATGCATATGAAAAATGTCTAAAAGTGTTATCTAAAGGAAAAAACAAGATTAATTTCTCTAATAAGTCCCTTTTCAACTAAAATGTCTCTTGCCTGGTTATCAAGATTATCTCAATTTCTAGGATCATAAATATCTAAAGGAGGAATTGATTGTTCCTCGTCAATATTACCAAGATTTTCAATATTAGATTCATTTGGCATGTCGTTAGGCTCACTTGAATCATTAATTTTATCATTCTCACCTACATGATTTTCATTATGCAAAATTTCATTTGATTGATTTAAGTTTTCATGAGAACCTACCTCTTTGAAAATGAATTTTATTAATAGCTCTTTGTTGTGATTTTATTAACTATTCTGCTCATTTTCTTTTTTTCTTTTTCACTTTCAGATAAATTCTTTTTAGGTAGCATCTTATAAAAGATAAAAAAAATAGTCAACTAATGCAAAAAAGAAACAATTGCACTTAGAAGTAGAAGTCGAAGTTCAATACCCGTTCACGCTTTGCAGTTTGCTAATTCCAAAAGCTAAATCCTAACATTGTAAACATAATTAAAAAAATTAATATAAAATTAGACACAACAATTAACAATATCAATGTGAGAGAAATTAAAAAAAGAACTCTATAATTTTTCTAATACTTACTTTTTTGAATCTGTGGTAGTTGCTATCGTATATAATTAGCTAATACTAATAATATTTTGTGTGCCAATTCCCATTACAACACATTTAGGCCATTTACTCTTAAGCTTCAAATGATCAACACCTAGCAAGTAGGCTCCATTTTTTCAGTGGTTGTTTTCTTTCCACCATTGCTAGGCATGTCTTCTATTTCTCTTAATCTTTATTTGAAACTAATATTATACTCTAAACCATTAAATTTCAACATGAACAATTATCCTATAAATAACTTATAAACATTATTTTTTAAAATATAATAAATAGCAAAGCAACAAAAGAAAATGGAAAAATTTGATGCACATACCAATATACAAGCAATTAAGCAAAGTGTCAAAGTCCCTCGTAGCCTCACATTGAAATAGCCGAAGGGAATTTAGAAAGTTTAGTTTTGGATCAAAAGTCAGTCAATCAGACACTAATAGTGAGTGGTGAGCAGTGAGCCAAATAGCCAGTAAGTATATGAATTATGAATATATGATTTGTGTTCACAAATTATAAATTGCAAATCCTATTTCATGTCTTTAAATATGAAATATTATTTCCGTTACCATAAACTTAGAAAACAATGAAGGATTCTTCATGGATTTGGTGGAAATTGATTGCACAAACATCGATTGTAAAGTTGGAAAGTTGGAATGTGTAATTAGTCAATTGGATATTAAATTGTAGAAGCTAAAAAATCAGGTGTGAAATCGTAATTTTTTCTTCAAATATCAAAGAAAGAAATTTAAAGATTTTTCTCTCTCACAAGAAGTGGGAAAACAATACACATAGTGAAAGAAAATATTATTTCTTTCTCACTCGAAGTGAGAAAATAATACAAAAGAAAAAAAATAAAAGAATAATATTTCTCACCGGAAGGGAGAAAATATTACAAAAAGTAAAAAAATAAAAAATAAAGAATTTTCATTCTTGAAGAATGAGAATAAAAAAGAATAATTCTTTCTCGTTAGAAGTTAGAAAATAGTGCAAAAAAAGAAAGAATTTTTCATTCTTGAAAAACGAAAAATAGAAAAGATTAATTCTTTCTCACTAGAAGTAAAAATATAGTTTAAAAAAAGAGATATATATATATATATATATATATATATATATATATATATATATATATATATATATATATATATATATATATATATATATATATATATATATATATATATATATATATATATATATATATATTAATTTATCTTAGTTTATATGTGATATCCTAATATAATTAGTCTTGCCTATATTATTTCTATATGTGCATTTGAATGACATAATACATAAGGTAATATGTTATATTAATATTTTATTTTTTAATATATGTTTCAATTTCTGGTAATTGTATTTGATAGGGGCTTAAATTTATTTTTGATCCCTAATATATACCCGACTTTAGCGTTTGATCCCTAATAAAATTTTCCTTCGAATCGGCTCCCTGATATTTGAAAACTTTGGTTTTAGATACCTGCCATCAGTTAAGTGATGTCATGTCTGTTAAATATTTGATAGTATGATTTGTGGTGACTCAAAAAAATGTCAGTATTTGTTAAAAATCGTCGATATTTGTTTCAAAATCAAATTTAAATTTTTTGGCGGTTAAAAACTGCCAAAATCAATAAGTAAATAGATTTTTTTAATCTAAAAACTTCCATAGCGTTCCAGATGCCTTCTTGCATGCATGGGGTAAGTAAGTGATGCATCGTGCAAAAGTTTTTGGGACCGCTGGATGAAGGAGTTCATTCGAGATGCATTGGAATGGACTGCACTAGATGGAAGTAAGGCAAGGCAGACCACAGGATCAGTAGTGGACCCTATTCATGCTCCCGCTGTTAGATCTCTCATTTTTCAAATGAAAGGTTAAGATATTTTCAACTTTTATCTTTATCTTTTTTTTTCTTTTCTCTGCATTTCCCAAATTATCCTTGTCTCTTCTCCTACCTCATGACCCTTTCTAGTGTTGTGAGAAGAGGGATTTGGTTCCCATGCGATGGTGCGGTACAAAGAAGTGACGAGCAAAGACGCAGAGTTGAGGACGACAAGGCAAGAGGCCGCACTCACGACGATGACCATTGTGCAGGATGACGACAATCATGTTAGTCTTCATTTACGACTAACTTTTGTATAGAAAAGCTTTATTAAATGTTTATCTTTTCCCCAATTTATGGTTCTTTTTGTAGGTTTGTACATATTTTTAGGTTAGTTTAACTTTGTTTAGTAGAAATGCCCAACATTGTGAATTTAATGTGTTTCAACTTCAATTTCAGGTAAAAAGGATGAAGATTATGAAGGCTTACAGCTGGTGTCTCGCTAAGCGAGGCTTGTGCGCTTAGCGAGAATCACGCGCTATGCGAGGCACTCAGCCTGCTTAGCAAGTTGGGAGAAAGGTGCTGCCTTGCGATGAAAGGCTAAGTATCTCTATTGGGAAATTCTGTTGAAACTTGATGTAAATTCTTAACTATCTAATCAAAGTTGTTTTATGTGTTCATTGCTTATATCTGCACTTAATTATTGCATGCTTTTGGTCTGATCACCCATTTGTGTGTAAAGTTAGGATTTTTAGCATTGGAAAATGTATTAATCCTTAGAACTGGATAGAGTAGGGCTAGATAATTGCATTGCTAGACATAGAGTGCAGGGTTTTAGTTTTTAATATGCTGTGATTGTAATGTTGTTTGGTTAGGCTAAGTTCAATGAGACATCCGAGAACGAGGTTTAATTAGAATTAGTCCATTTACGTGAGGAATCGGTGTTTGGTATTTTAGTCCTCAGCATAGAACACATAAATAATCTTAATTAGAGAAAAATCTTTTAATTACATCAAGCATTCCGTAGAAGGATCCAACGTTTTAATCATCTATTTTCTCTCCCGTTTTGATAAGCGTAACATGTAGTTTTTAGATTTATAGTATATACATCCTTTGATCATTTTTATTTACATGGCTTTATATCAATGTCTGCTTGCTGAATGAAACTTCACTAAATGAAACAAGTTCCCTGAGTTCGATACTCGGTTTCTTACCGTTTTATTATTACTTTAACGACTTGGTACACTTTCCGATAAAGTTCGGGGTTATGCAGGGCTTGAACAAATCACGAGCATGAAGATGACACTCATGAACACTACACAACGACGATGATGAAACTTCATCATGTTTTAGATCCCAGCACGTCTTCCTCTCCGCCACCAAACATTGATCTCTTAACCATTGCAACGTCATTTCAATCAAACCAAGTGAGTTAAGGATTAGGGTTTTGGAAGTGAGAAAGCACAAAATGGAAGTGTGAACCAGTGACATAGAGCCACACGATGATTTGGAGAAAATGATTATCGCGTACCATTCAGCGACATAGAGCCACACAACACAAGAGAAGAAGGCTATGACGAGGGACAATTTCATGGTCAAAAGGGGCTTCGATCTCACTCCTCCTTACTTCATCGTCAGTAGTGTCTCCATCTCCATGGTACTAATGCACACTATTGAAACTGATATATAAATGATGTTATTGCCACTGGTACTGTGTGTAATGTGGTTTTACTTTAGGGGTTAGAAAATGGAATGAGGAGAAGGTTAGGGTTCATGGAATTGAGCTATCTTATATTGACATGAAGAATCTGCTAGAGAAGATGGGATACAAGATGTACAAATGCATATGGTATCGACATCCAAGATACGCACTCAATCGCGAATTGAAGTCACTAATAGTGATAATGATGTGTTGCAGCTGGTTGTTAATAACAATGGGTATGAACTTGTTGAAATCTATGTGGAGCATCTAATTGATGTTCAGTTATAGATGAAGGGCTGGTCAAAGGAAGAGGAAAGGATTTTGTCTTAAGAGAAGATGCTAATTTTGTTCAGATTAATGAAGCTAAAAGTGACTATGAAGGTAAAGGTCAGAGGCATGGTGATGCTGATGGTGAGGGATAGCGTGAGGATGAGGTTAAGGGTGATGGTGTGGTGTAAGGTAAGGTCCAGTGTGAAGGTGAGGTTTAGGGTGACGGTGAGGTGCAAGGTAAGGGTGAGGTGCATAGTGAGGTTTAGGGTGAGGTCCATGGTCAGAATGATGTCGTTGATGA